>NC_089588.1:104228369-104528369 GCF_019320115.1 Miscanthus floridulus | reverse complement strand
GCTACAAATTGTTTTTCACGTAGTGCGCCATATTCTATTATGTCGTTAAGTTGTCGTTTATAAACTTGTTGGTTCACACGTAAGTCATATTGTTTGTTCGCACAACCTCTCTATTTGGTGTATTTGTGGACATGCCACGACCTTGCCCTTATGCTGGGGTTTTTGTATTGGCTTTAGTCTGGTTTTCCAAAATTAACTGGACACATGGTTTTTACCCCCCCCTGATGAGGACATGACACCCATGCATATGACCATGTTTGGTGCATGGTATGGAGCGGTAGGAGGCCAGAAAGGGTGTCCAAGTCAAGAAGGAGGCCCAAGGCTAATTCGGTTTGAGTCCCCGAGGTGGAGGCCCAAAGCAACTCAAGTTCGAGTCTGCCTCGGTCTCCAGGACTAGTCTACCTTAAATTGGTCACCCAGGACGTATCCGGACTCCGTTTTCGACAATCCACATATGGTTGGAAAGATAATTTGATAAAGAAGCCAATCCAAGTGGTCTCACGTCAAAAGCCCTTCAGAATCAACATGAATCGTCGAAAAAAGTCAGTGTCCAGAATCTGCCAGGGTGCTGCGACACCGTCTTTTGGTCTGTTGGACCGTGTATCATGTTTGGGCCCAATAGGGGGCGCGTCCAGGGTAGGCAATGACCCTAAGACCTTTATAATCATACGCTGCCACCGTCATTAGGTTTTAGGTTTTGTTTAGTTCTTAATTTCCTTGTGAAACAGTATCGTTTTGCTGCAACTATGTCGCCAAGGCTGCTTGCTGTGAACCAGGGCCCCTGTTCTTGATCTTGTTCACCTGTGGCGATTAGTCCTTTCGAATAAAGACTTGAACTCCTTCTCATTATCATAAGCCTCATATTTATTTGCAATTTTAGATTGCGTTCATCCCGTTCTTGCTTGTGTTCTCGATTCGCTTGCAGGAAAGCCTTCTCGGCGAGGTCAATCGCGTTCGCGTGGTTGATGACCAATGAGGCAGTGGTATAATGGTTGTGGGGGTCTGAATCAGTCTTGGTTTGAAGCCTAGATCGTGAACGTCGAGTCTCCACCAATCGATGCTATCATACCTATCGGAAGATCGGACCTTGTCTACATCAAGTGATATTAGAGACCTTGTTGCCTGTTAGGTATAACTTTATTTTTCCCCCATTAGATTGTTACTGTTTTTGCTTTATCTTGAGTCCACAAAAAGCTAAAAAAATATATACCATCACAAATTCCTTGTCCTATAGCCTCGTTGTGCCTTTGTAATTTTTTTAATTTTAGTTTGCTTTATTGAACTGTCGTCCCTCGCCGCGTCTTAGTGTTCGTTTTGTTCTGATCTTGTTCTTGGTCTAGTGTCAAGTCTTGTCTTCTAGTGTAGTGATAGTTTGTTCTTTTTCGCCAAATCTTGCATCCCTGTTGGTTGTTACGTGAGCAAATTGAGGGAAAAGAATAAGTCATGTTGAGAGAGACATATAGTACAAATCTTTATCATGATCCTTATTTCCACGTTTAAAAAGGATATCTCATCTGATCTCCACGGTTGTAGCTGGTGGATTATTCTTGTGCATAGTTAGAAAGATGGAAAAGCATTAATTGGCAGTTATTGTCTCCTTTGGAAATAATATGCACACAAGATTTTCTACTATTGGTTAGTTGTGATCCTTGTTGGGCATATCTTTGGTATTTCCTTGCGCTAATCCAAAAGGAAAGTTCATGTTAGGGTGTCCACGCCTAGATAGTCCTACAGCTGATATTGCTTTGCTGGCCGAGAGTTTAGATCACGCTACAGTGCAGCTTCGTAATATTTTTATTTACAATTATTTTTGCAGCACTTTTCTGAGTAAAAAAAGAAAGAGTTAAAGGCAAAGAGTTGCAAAAACCAAAAGAAGGGAAAAAATGCCGCACCTAAAAAAAGAGAAAAAAATAAAGAAGGAAAGAAAAAGAAAGTAAAAAAAAGTTCAGAAGTGCTTGCATCCTTTTGAGTCCTTATGCTGAGTTGTATTGTATTGCTTGCTTGAACGAGGTCTAGGACGAGTTTAGGCCAGCGGCATAGACTAGCTTGGGACTACTTTTCAATCTTGCAATTTCTAAATTAAATTATTGCTATTCCTTGCTACTATATTATCCCTGTCCAAGCTCCACCTTCTTCTAATCAAGTACAGGTTCGCCTTGCAACTGTTACACTCAAGCTACAACGGTATCACAGTCGCCGGCCGATTACACCGCATGTTGCTTTGGTAAGAACACTTGTAAGACCGTGGTAAGACGCTTAAGAGTTGAGTGCCTTGTTTTTCCTTGTCCACAACCTAAGTAGTTGATAGGGATAATACTTTTGTGTTGTCTTTTGTTGTCTTCTAACAATGACAGGTTGTTCGTATCCACCGACTTATGATGGTATAGGTGCTGATGAGTACATAGAGTGAGAAATTGTCATAGATAACATATTTGCTACTCGCTTTATGTGTCCAAGGAGGAAGGTAAAAAATGCAGGTAGTGTTTTGCGACATTCTGCTTTATCTTGGTGGGAGTCTTTAGATCCTTCTGATAAACCTCAAACTTGGAATGATATGAAACTCCTTATGCGAGAAATCTTTGTTAATCCACCTCCTGTTTTGACTTCATATGTTGAGGTGCACCATTTAGAGGAAGAGTCTGTTGTTATTCCTCTTGCTATGACTAACCTTCTATAGGATAATGTACATAAGCGAGAGAATGACATGGAAGAAAATGAGGACCTCACAACCTCATATGCAAATTCAGAACTATCACTACACAATGCACCTATTACTCCTACTGAAAATACAGGTAATGCCCATGGTGCTACACTCATGGAAGGTGAGAATTATTTTAATGTACTAAATTTTTTCATAAACCATGCTATTATAGAGCAATTGTTAGTGGAACCCTCCCCTGATTTATCTTTGTCCTATGATAATTTGCTTGATGTTCCTTGTGATAAAGATGAGTTGGTTGATGATGCTTTAGTTTTACATGTTTTGGAACCAATCACTTGTGCTGAAAATAAACATATTATTTATATTGCTACTAAAACCAATGAGCTCAAACTGTTGTCTTCTTTACATACTTTAGGTTACATTGAATTTGATGTTTTGTGTAACCTAGATTGTTTGGAGGAGAGCCTTTTTAAATATACTAATTTACCTTGGTTTCTAAACACATATATCATGTTATTGGCAAATATAACAACAAAGGACAATATAAGATACATCGAGTATATGTTCGTAGTAATATCAATTCTCCTTTTGTTGTACAAGATTATGATCGTTTAGAGGGCAGCCATAATAATACAAATATTTTCTCATGTTCCTCAAAGAAACAAGTTCACTTCCAAGAAGGGGAGCATTGCTGGTTGCTACCTATATCTGCAAGACCATCTATTTCTACATTGTCTTTGATTAGTTCTAATCTTTTGTAGGACAGTGTTGACATACATCGTGTGCATTCGGATCATGGAGTCTACATGTTTGTTGAAATTTTTATCCGAGATGACATGCTAGAAACTTAGAAACATGGTCATGTTCCTTCTCATAATTATTTCAGATCCCTTTGTCTTCGCAACCCCATTCTCCTTTGTGTTATGCGGGATCAGTTTCAAGTACAATCGACGCCGATGACGGCTTTTCGTCAAGATGTGGAGGATGATGAGGACATAACACCCATGCATATGACCATGTTTGGTGCATGGTATGGAGGGGTAGGAGGCCAGCAAGTGTGTCCAAGTCAAGAAGGAGGCTCGAGGCTAATTCGGTTTGAGCCCCCGAGGTGGAGGCCCAAAGCAACTCAAGTTCGAGTCTGCCTTGGCCTTCAAGACTAGTCTGCCTTAAACTGGTCACTTAAGATGCATCCGGACTCCGTTTTCGACAATCCACATATGGTTGAAAAGCTAATTTGATAAGAAAGACAATCCAAGTGGTCTCACATCAAAAGCCCTTCAGAATCAACAGAAATCGTCGAAACAAGTCAGTGTCCAGAATCTATCAGGGTGCTGCGACACCGTCTTTTGGTCTGTTAGACCGTGTATCGTGTTTGGGCCCATTAGGGGCCGCGTCCAGGGTAGGCGACGACCCTAAGACCTTTATAATTATACGCCGCCGCCATCATTAGGTTTTGGGTTTTGCTTAGATTAATCTGTCAAGAACAGTTTCGCCGTTCATCGGTTTGGGAGACCCCAACTTCGTGAGATTAATCATTAATCTGCAATTTGGTTGTTTTTTTTCTTATTCTTGCTTGTGTTTTTCGTTGCGCAGGCAGGGATGAGCCTTCTTGGCGAAGTCAACCGGATCCGTGTCTCGGTTGATAATCAGAGGAGTTGTGGTGCTAAGATTGTAGTGTTCAATCTAAAGCCGGATCGGTGTGTCATTATCTGCCACAGTGATAGTTATCATTTTCTGACGGAAGATTGGGATCCCCGTTTCCATTAAAACCCCAGTCCGCGTCAAAAAAAAAACACAACCATTAACTCATTTGTTCACATATTTGTTATATGGTTGGTTCACATGTTCGTTAACTCGTTTGTTCGCAAGTTTGCTCGCTAACAACCTGCATAATTGTTACCACCTCCCTCTGAAATGACAGGGTCATCGCACGATGCGATATGAGTCCCACAGGTACGGCGTCTTGGGCAGTAGGAAAGAACACAGTAAAGAGGCAACGGATAGCCTAGCTAGAAGCAAACAAATCCACAACGATGACAAAAAAACGTGACAGACTGACAGTACAGCACGATTCCATTGCCAGAGAATTTTGTGTTCACCCGTCGCAAACTGGTGCTAAGCATCCACGTTCTGAACTTCTGCTTTCTATCGCGTACGTGCTGTCGTTCGCAGAGGCTATGTTAATTCCAAGAGAAGAGACCGGTAAAGCCCAGGTTTCGATCTACCTCAACTAGGCTGACATGTGAAATTCCTAGCCCATTCATATACCATAGAGGCCGGCCCATGCCCATGCATGTGAGGCCCGAGAAGCCGAAGGCCCAACACAACTTTTACGTACAGAGGCATGCAAAAAAAAAACAAACAAAAAAAAACAGCCCAACGGAAGAAGCCGTACGTACTTGTGGTTGCTTGGAATGCTTGGTTGGGTTTGCATTGCTGCACGCAGCTGATAATCTAGATGTTTCTCAAAAAAAAAAACTGATAATCTAGATATTTTTTGTGGATATATAGAGTTTGGTGCGGCTGTGGCGCCTCGATCGTGCTGGCTTATTTTCCACCGATGTCGTGCTATAACCTCTAAGTCGCGGCGTGCCACACGAGACTGCAATTAAGGAATCAAACTTTGTGAAGAAAATGAACGTCGCATGACATTAATAATCATTTTTATCTTTTCAGCTGTATCGATGAAGATATAGTGGTCTTTATGGTTTTTCTTTGGGTTATTGGATTAACCCAAAACACATCATATACTACTCTGGCTATCCCATAATATATTATACGTTTACGGTTTTTTTTATCACACTTCCTACATCTCAGTCACCTGAAAATTGAGGAGACGTTCAGGCGATGACGCCCGCACCCTGCGCCGCACGCTCACTTCCACGCGCCCGACCGCACCCGTGCTCAACCGGTGTCTGCCCCTACGGCTAGGGTTCCGGCGACCAGTGGCGGAGGGAAGGGGAGGTTGAGTGGGGCCCGGCAACCCCCCAACCTTCCTACCTGTCGATACGGGACCCATGGGGTTTTCCACGGAGAAGAGAGAAGAAGACCTAGTCCAACTAGGATTCCCTACATGTAATCCTACTAGAATTAGTTACACATAATCCTACTAGGATCTCTACTTTGTAACCGACTAGGACTCCCGCCTCTCCTAAACTATATAAAGGAGGGCAGGGGTCCCTAGATCGGCAGCGACAGACATAACCGACAGAACTCACAACCACAACAAATAGCGCAGGGCGCAATATACTATCCACACCAGACTGGACGTAGGGCGCCGTGATTTTCCGGCATGCCGAACCAGTATAAATCGTTGTCTCCCTGCGTTTACTACCGAGTTCCTGCAAACGCCGATACCCCTCCGAACAAATCACCGTCCCGGGTACCCCGTGACGGGTTGCCGGTGGTAAAACATCGACAGCTGGCGCGCCAGGTAGGGGTTCTCGGCGCTTTGCGTTCGAGAGCTCGGTGGACCTTAAGATCAAGACATGCCGCGACTTTCGTCGGCTCCCGTCGACAACTCGCCGTAACTCTAGTCGATCTTGTCAACAACTCGCCGTGTTCACACTCATCATCACCATCGTTCGAAGAAGAAAGTCGACCGGTCCTACTCCGATCAACACCAGATGCAGGGTTCTCGGCCTCAACGACCACAGATAGATGTGGCACCCGCACGGGAACCTGTCAGGGAACGCAAGCACTGTAAAGCAGCAAGCTTGCAACACGCAGAAACAAGGATTTCCTGCAAAAGTCAACCAAGTCACCGTACAAACCAAAAGGGATTAGCAAGCGTCAATTATGGAAATAGTTTTTGAGCCGCACTCAGATACGACCACCAAGAGTCCAAGACCGTATACAACTGCGTATACATATACGTTTCAAATTGCTTTGAAGCCACGAGCAAGAGAAGGAAGGAAGCATGCAAGCAAGAAAGCACCACACGGCAAGCAAGTATTCTACCAAAGGAATTACATCACACGTCACCATCCATACGACATGCACATATACAGCTCATCTTCACGCGGATTCAAGTCCAACCCAGAAACAAGTCCTACTCCTACTCGAACAAGCAACAGAAGTTCGTACAAGTCCAGAGCCAATTCTATCCAAGACAAGTACCGAATCAGTGCAGAACAGAGGAATATCAGGTTACGACGTCGTACCAAAAGAACTCGACTACATCAAGCGCGGAAGTAGTCCAGGCCTGAAGCGAGCGATCCGTCCGATGACTCTGATCTAGAAACAAATTGTACTGCTACGACTTCGTATACGAATACATCACGGACATGCAAGAAGCTAACAAAGGAAGCAAGCAAGCAAAGCCAAAGGTGTTTGTGCATTGATTTATACATACGACATGCTCATACGAGAGAAGGTCAAGAAATACAAGCTACACGGTCAATAAAGAGAAGACCACCTACAGCAAGCCGACAAGTCACGAGCAAGCAACCAAATTCTGGGAACCCGGCAACACGTTCCGAGTTGTTTCGAGTACTCGACATGACAGTCACTCGTCTGGTTAAACTCATCAGCAAACAACTCGGACGAGCTGTCCGACGACTTCATCATGCTGTTCGACTACATCAAGCAAGTTGTCGACCGATGAGGGTAGCTAAAAGCTAACACCCGAAACAAAAAAGCAAAATGGCTGAAAATATGCCTGAGCATCCCGGCCGAGAGCAAAATAGCTGAAAAGACGTTTGAGCCCACCGATGAGGGTAGCTAAAAGCGAACACCCGAAACAAAAAGCAAAATGGCTGAAAACATGCCTGAGCATCCCGGTCGAGAGCAAAATAGCTAAAAAGACGCTTGAGCCCGCCGATGAGGGTAGCTAAAAGCTAACACCCGAAACAAAAAGCAAAATGGCTGAAAACATGCCTGAGCATCCCGGCCGAGAGCAAAATAGCTGAAAAGACGCTTGAGCCCGCCGATGAGGGTAGCTAAAAGCTAACACCCGAAACAAAAAGCAAAATAGCTGAAAATATGCCTGAGCATCCCGGCCGAGAGCAAAATAGCTAAAAAGACGCTTGAGCCCGCCGATGAGGGTAGCTAAAAGCTAACACCCAAAACAAAAAGCAAAATGGCTGAAAACATGCCTGAGCATCCCGGCCGAGAGCAAAATAGCTAAAAAGACGCTTGAGCCCACCGATGAGGGTAGCTAAAACCTAACACCCGAATCAAAAAGCAAAATGGCTAAAAACATGCCTAAGCATCCCGGCCGAAAGCAAAATAGCTAAAAAGACGCTTGAGCCCGCCGATGAGGGTAGCTAAAAGCTAACACCCAAAACAAAAAGCAAAATGGCTGAAAACATGCCTGAGCATCCCGGCCGAGAGCAAAATAGCTGAAAAGACGCTTAAGCCCGCCGATGAGGGTAGCTAAAAGCTAACACCTAAAACTAGTCAACCGAAATTAAGCTTAAAAAGACCCTCCAGCTCTTCGTTCCGAAAAGCAAGAGGCTTGGGGGCTACATCCAGATAGGAATACTTTTTCCTCAGAAAAGCACAAGCGCCACTCAAGAAAGCACTCGGATGCCGAAGTTTGTCAAGGCAACATTCTATGCCGAGTCGTTTTACATAGCGCAGGTGAAAGGTTGTCAACACAAAGATCTACATCTAACAAGTCATAGCGCGGACAAAGCACTCGACGGATCACAAAAGAGGAAGAAAAGAAAAGTACTCGACAAATCGAGGGATTTCGTCAGGATAACGCACAGAGTTGTTTACAGGGCAGAGTACAACCACGACATGCACATATGACATCTGGGAAGCAATAGCGAGCAAAAGATTAAGATATATGCATATATACACTGAATACACATGCACATACGGATCTGCATGCATGCAAATGAGGAAGCCATCAATTTAATGGACACATAAATCATGATGGGACACGAACGATCCAACAAGGTGCAAGCATACGTCAAGTCATATACAGGCTGTCATCACATCTACAACTCCGAAATATCAAAGCCAAATCAGAACCAAGCCACGAGCAGCAAGCCGTCCGAGACCAAAGATAGCAACCTGTCCGTTCGAATGTCCGACTGCTTCGAACACACGAGATGTCCAACCGTGCATCAAGACAGATAACAAGCAAGCCAAGACTGACTACTCGGCCGAGGAGTCCGAGTACTCGGATACGATTTAAGCAAGAAGAACACGCGATCTACATAACAACTCGGATACGGAAGCCAAGCCAAAAAGAGGAAGGCACACAAGAAAACCCAAAGCTGCAGGCTAGACAAAAGTACACCGAGTCTGCATGAATGCAAAAAGTTAAGATGAACTCGGATACGAAGACCTCAGCATGAACGGTACAAAATCAAGATCAACTCGGATACGGAGGACTGACCATGAAGCAAGACGAACGACCAAAGAAGCAGGCAAGGCCAAGGCGTTTGTGCACTATTTATGTATGTGCACGCACGTACATATCAAGGCTCGTACATGATACGTACATTCCTGTCGACAAGCTGTTCTAGCTGGCCAACAAGCAAGCCATCCGACTGGAAGCAAGCAGGCCACTACGACAACCCGGTAATAGCGCAACACTCTCTGAGTACTCCACGACGACGACGAATTCCGGCTACCACTACAACAACCCGCCGACTCCGCCGCGATGCTCAATGACTACCTCGACTACTACTCAGAACCAACAAACTAGTCGGTGACGAATTCCGGATGCTCGACATGTCTACAACCAACTGCTCGGACGTGGTATCCAACTACTCGTCCGAAATACCCAGCAACTTGGCTGCGGCGATCAACAACGCGGCCACGAACCAAGGGAGCTACATATATACCATGAGATCGGGAAAAATACGCTCTTGAGAGCTATTTTACTCAGACAAGTCCAGAAACAACCTGGTTTGATAAAAAAAGAACGCCGATGAGGTACGGCAAGAACCAAGACAAGCTCAGAAAGAACCCGGATTGATCAAAAAAGAACCCCGACAAGGTACGGCAAGTACCAAGACAAATCCAGAAAGAACCCGGATCGATCATAAAACAACCCCGAAGAGGTGCTGCAAGTACCAAGACAAATTCAGGAAGAACCCGGATTGATCAGAAAACAACCCGGATAAGGTACATACAAGTTCAGAAAGAACCTGGACGAAGTGCAAACAACCTAGAAGAGGTACATCAAGAACCAGAGAAGTCTAGAAAACGACCTGGATGAATAAAAACAACTCGGAAGAGCATCACGACTTAGTCAAATCAGAAAACAACCCGGATAAGGTACATACAAGTTCAGAAAGAACCTGGACGAAGTGCAAACAACCTGGAAGAGGTACATCAAGAACCAGAGAAGTCTAGAAATGACCTGGATGAATAAAAACAACTCGGAAGAGCATCACGGCTTAGTCAAACACTAAGCTCGGGGGCTCGGCATTCGCTTCAACTACGCTTAGGGGCTCGAATTCAAGGATGAAAGACCAAGAATACAAGTACTCAAGACTACAACAAAGACAACACATCAAGACCCTTCATCCGATTTCTATTCTAAAGAAAAGTACTCGGAGAAGACTCGGGGGCTGCGGGATACATAACCCCAAAATTTTTTTGAAGACAAGAATCTAGACCCTCCAACTTTTGCAAGCAAAAGCAAGAGGCTCGGGGGCTACACTCAGTGAGTGCAATTTTTGCGAAAAATTGCACCCACCGAAAAAGAACTCGGAGCAACCAAGAAGACTAAAGGGACCCTCTGGCTTCTTGTCCCAACAAGCAAGAGGCTCGGGGGCTACACTCACTGAGTGCACTTTTATCTAAAAGTGCACATCAGCCGAAGAAAAGACAAAGAAGACCATCTCAAGATTTCACTTCAAGAAGAACCTCGAACGGATTTACAACAACTCAACGAAGACCAAGAAGAACAAGAAGGCTTCCGAAGCTCATCCATGAGATGCTCGGGGGCTTGTCGATACGGGACCCATGGGGTTTCCCACAGAGAAGAGAGAAGAAGACCTAGTCCAACTAGGATTCCCTACATGTAATCCTACTAGAACTAGTTACATATAATCCTACTAGGATCTCTACTTTGTAACCGACTAGGACTCCCGCCTCTCCTAGACTATATAAAGGAGGGCAGGGGTCCCTAGATCGGCAGCGACAGACATAACCGACAGAACTCACAACCACAACAAATAGCGCAGGGCGCAATATACTATCCACACCAGACTGGACGTAGGGCGCCGTGATTTTCCGGCGTGCCGAACCAGTATAAATCGTTGTCTCCCTGCGTTTACTACCGAGTTCCTGCAAACGCCGATACCCCTCCGAACAAATCACCGTCCCGGGTACCCCGTGACGGGTTGCCGGTGGTAAAACATCGACACTACCCCCTCTATATTATACCTTCTTAATTAGCTAGTTCATAGTTTAATTAGCTCGATAATAATACTATTTGTGCTTTAATTTCTTATCCTTTCCGTATATTAACCTCTAATGACATCGTATATAATTAAGCATTAGTTCTTTCTATTTTTTCATCTCTTTTGTTCTTTTTATTATTACGTACCAGACATCTAGTTCTTCCTCACAGTATATCTCTAATTAGTCAGTGAGGTCTCTGGTAGCACAAATAAGGATCGATGCATTTTTTGTTCTAAGCCGCTGGTAGGTTTTCAATTTCATTATTATCGCAGTTTGCAATGCACATGATATCTATTTGTTTGTGTTATTTGACAAATGGCATACGTTGTTCGACATTGCTGGTCTTTATGGCAGCCGCTGGGACGCTGATGGCTATGTTTGCATCAGAGCAGCTTTTGGTGGGTGCGGGGCTAGAAGGTTAAGCTTCTGCAGCATATAATGTGCCCGTTCATGCTTCTTCCTCCGAAGTAGTTGGCGCGGTGCACCTCTCGCATGCTTCTCTTTTTATATATGTTCACCATTTGAAGTGCACCAAGGACGACGATGGAGTGTACTGGAGACAATTGCTGGTTGATGTTATGTGACATGGTGCTATGTCCTTGGTCACTGTGGACATCCTAGTGCATGTTGTTTTTATCAGTGTGTTCAGAACATTAGAAGAGCTTGATGTGCCTGTACTGTATATAATTTTTAACTGTGATATGTTGGTTGTTGTATCCATACTCTATTCAAACTGTGTGATAAACTTTGTTCTAATTCGTATCGTTTTCTTATAAAATGGAACCTTTTTTGTGAGTGTTGTTTTGTAAGTCGTTGTTTTCACTATTAGTAGCTCTGAGGTTTACTCGATTTGTAACCATTTCTATTCCTACATAATGCAATGATTGGTAGTATAGTCACTGGAAGTAGTATGAAATTGATTGCCAATGGGTTGTAAGTTTTATCTCTCAGTGTAACTGTGTTTTTCATGGTTTTTTTTTGTTTCCTTCTTTTTATTATTTGTTTAATCTTGCAGAGGACAAGCAGTCTATCAATGAGTCATTTTGTGAATGTAATTGAGAGATTTGCATTAGGAAATTTTTGAACGTCTCATTTTGTCGCTGTCTTCTGATGTGTTGCTGAGTAATGATTGCAGTGGGAGCAGCATTCATTGAGTGTCATGCAATGTGTACTCCTTACTTAATCTTTTGCATATGTGTTTTGTTTTGTTTTTATTTTTTTAAATCTAAATGAAAATTTTAAAGATACGATTTTTGTTACGGTTCTGCATGTGGTTTATGTTTATGTACTAGGAGTTATTTATTTATTTATTTTGTTATTAAGGAAGAATCCAGACGTTTGTAATAAGTATGTCTTTTTTTTCATATGATTGCTCTTAGATGTACTTTTTGTGTTGTTTGTTCTGTTTTGTAAGTGTGATATTTCACGTTTGTAAGCTTTGTTTATATATATATATATATATATATATATATATATATATATATATATATATATATGTTTACTCTTATATTTATCTTTGTATTGATCCGTCAACTTTTTTCATTCACATTTTGTGGTTGTATTTTGTGCCTCGTTTTCATTGCTCTTTTATTTCGTGTCTTGCTATTCCGGCGTAATTTACGGATCTTTATTTCTCGTTTCCCCTTCACATTGTGTATGGTTGGGCTATTTAAGTAGTGTCTTGGTGCGCACCTGTTGTTCTCATTCCACCCAGCCTTTGTCCAAAAAATATCTTTTTTGTTGTAGCGGGGCTTGCATTTGTTGTCATGGTACTGCTTCTTCAATTTCTGCGGCTCTGGGATAGGTCTTTCAAGATTGGCTTCTGCCGACATGTAGGCGCAGTCGAGGGGTTGCTTTTCTTTTAGGTGCTAGTGGAATTTTTGCGATTGAGGGGTGATGGTCATTAAGGGCAAGCCATGGTTGCTGATTCATCCATGTGATCAAAAGCATCCATCGTTTGACATTGCTTCTGTTCATGTGAGTCGCTGTGGTGCTGATGACTATGTTACCATGGAAGCATCCTAGGTGGCGGCGCTCAACAATGAAAGAGGTTTTGTATATGTAACACATAATGCAACCGGCCATCATTCTTCTTCCGTAGTAGATGGTGTGATGCGCCTCTCCCACGCTTCCCATACATATCTGTTCACCATATGGAGTGTACCCAGATGGAAGATGTAGCGTACTGGAGGTGTTGTTGGCAGAGGTTTCATGATTTGACGCCACATCCTTGCTCACCGTGGACGTCCTAGTACTCGTCACATTCCTTTTGGTGTTTATATAGCATGAGGGCTTTTGTGATTGTACGCTTAGTAGTGTGTTGAAATGTGACTCACTGAAGTTTTCTATTAATAAAATGGTCTTTTGTAAATTTGTATCTATTTGTCACTATGATATTTTTTGTTTGAACCGTGGTTTGTATTCATTAGTAAATTTTATTTGTAACTAGTATGTGTTAGTTGTTTTGACATGTTTTGTTTACTTGTGAAATGCAACATTTTTCTTTTTTGTGTTAGCTGTTGTTTTTGTAAGTTGTTGTCTTATCAACTTGTAACTCTGAGGTTCACTCGGTTGTAAGCTTTTGTATTGCTACATAATGCATCAATCGGTTACAGTGATTTGAAATTGATTAAAATTACGATGTAAGTTTTGCAGCTGTCTCTAACTTTGTTTTTTCTCATTTTTTTATTATAATTAAATGTTGCAGGAGTATCAGCAGCGTACCAATGAGTCATCTATGAATGTACTAACTCCGTTTTTTTGCTCCAATTATTTTATTAGTGAGGAAAACTTTTATAGTTTGCATGTGTTGTTTGGTCGCTGACAGGTGTAGTAGTCACTTGACAGTCATTGATATTCTTTAATGAAAAAGATTTGTTGCTATTTTTAACATATATTCAGCTAGGTTTTGTATTTGTGTCTTTGTAATTGTTGTATGTTTTTCTTTCTCTTTGAACTTCTTTCACTTTTGTTCCTCTCAAAGTTTGGTCTATTTAAAGAACGGTCTGGTGTGTGCATATGTTGTGCTCATTTCATTGCTCTTTCGTCCAAAAAAATCCATTAGAGCTATGGAATATTTAGAAAGTATATTTCTTTTATTCGGGGTTTTTGCTGCTACAACTAGGTGCTATTGGGATTTTTGTGACCGTGGATGGATGGATGTTTTGATGAAGAGATGGTTGGTGGTTACATTCTTGTATTGAAAGCATCTCTGGTTTGACATCGGTTGGTTTCATCTGTGGCGCTGGGTTGCTGATCGCTGTGTTACCATGTAATCACCAATGGAGGGTCTGATGATCAGGGCCAGGCATTCCCATCCAAGAACATCCACGGTGCCTGGCCATCCTAGCAGCTCCATTGTAGCGACCATAGCGCATGAATTAGCCTCACCTTCAATTCCCCTCCGCAAGTTTCCCATCAAAGGGCCCCAGTGAAGATCACGAAAGCCAATCTCAATAGAGTTTTATGAGAGTTTCATGTGCATTAAATATACTGACATGATACTATATTGATGAAGAGAGATAATAGAGTTTTATGGAAGAGATGTAATGGGGATGAAACTCTTTTGTATTGTTTCCAAGATATGAGTGTTGAAAATTAGAACATGAAACTTCTATTGAGACTAGCCTAAGCGGCGAAGGTGCTCGTTAAGAACAGGAAGGTGAACCCCCCCGCGAGATAGCTTAAGCTCGCCCATGGGTCCTTCACTCAGGGACGACCCATCCCCCATCGGGACTTTAGGCGGCCATGCCGTCGTGGCACCCCCAACGTGTCGGGAGTGGTTGAGCCCGGAGCGATTAAGGGCATGTTTACAACCCTCACTACTAGAGAACAGACTTTAGAACGATGTCCCAATTTGGCATTAGCCTCGGCATTTTTTGTCCTCAGGACTAGAATGCCTTTAGTCCCGGTTGGTGTCTCCAACCGAGACTAAAGGTCCCTGCCCAACGGCTAAATCAGGACTAAAAGTCCTCCAACCTTTAGTTCCGGTTGGTAATACCAACCCAGACTAAAGGTAGACCCTTTAGTCCCGGTTGGTAACACCAACCCGGACTAAAGGACCCTTTAGTCCTGGTTGGTAACACCAACCGGGACTAAAGGTCCCCGGATGGGTTAGTTCAAAAGGAAAGCATCCCATCTATTGTTAGATGTGTTGTGTAGGTGGGGTGGTAAGCTACGCATGAGGTCTTGGGTTCGAATCTCACAGGGCGCAGCAGTGGAAGGCATTATTTTTTTTAAAGCTGGGAGGATCTTTAGTCCCGGTTGTGACAAACCGGGACTAAAGAACAACACCTTTAACCCCGGATTGCTAGTCTCGGTTGGAAAACCGGGAGTAGAGCTAGTTCCCAACCGGGACTAGATCTCATTTCTGTAGTAGTGCCTGTTCGCTTGAACTTATCAGTCGTACCATTTCAGCGAAATAACAGTGTTTTTCTCTCACAACAAATCAGCATTAGCATCAACATCTGCCGTTTTTCCAGCCAGCCGAACAGGGTAACACTAAAAATTAGCTGGCTAATAACTAATAGCTGCTAATTTTTAGCTAGCTGATTTTTAGCAGGGGTTATTTAGATCCACTGGCTAATAGGTGTTTGGATAGTGAGTTGAAGGTACATATGAACTATTAGCACCCATTAACAACTCCAAACCTACTAATAAAACTACTAATAGATAGCAGCCCTCAAACTAATAATTAGCAGGTCTATTAGCAGATCTATTTAAATCCACTGGTACTAATTTTAGTTGTAATTTTTTAGTGCTAATGGATCCGTACAGACGCTAAAGACTAGACTGCCCCCGAATATGCTTTAAGGCGTTACTGGGGGCGTTGCCCTGTTCTTTCCATTGCCATTACCATTATAACGCGTTTAACGTACACACAAGCAAAAGAAACGCACTCGCGTTGGGAACAGCTGAGCGCGCCAGCCAACACCATTACACACTGAACTCACAGACTGGTTTGGGTTGCCGCCCATTACACGTTCAACTCGCACCGGTTTGGAGCTGCCGCTCCAAGGACCCTTGGTCTCGTACTCGTAACAAAGGTTTGCAACGTGCGCCTGCCACGCACGGTTCTGGACAATAACACCGAACAAATTTCCAGTTTTTTGCGGCCCTTTTTTTAAGCTATCTAGCGGAGGTAAGAGAACTTTTCCAAGGCGTTCTATAACCTCCGTTGATTTCCATGCATGGGCCACAACCCGATAACCTATAACCATGCATGCATCACTCCGTACTCAACGTTGCCTTGGGTCTATAAGACATAGAAGAAAGAAATAAATCACATCATTCAGGATTGAAACTCTCGAGACGGTCCTAATAAGGGCGTGTTTAGTTCCGAAAATTTTTGGCTTTTGGCTACTGTAGCACTTTCGTTTGTATTTGGTAAAAATTGTCCAATTATGGACTATTTAGGCTTAAAAGATTCGTCTCACGATTTCTCGACTAACTGTGTAATTAGTTTTTTTTTTGTCTACATTTAGTACTCCATGCATGTGCCGCAAGATTCGATGTGACGGTTACTATGCAAAAATTTTTGGATTTTGGGTGGAATTAAACGGGGCCTAAATAGGAAAGGCGATACATACTTCAAGAACACGCTCACCACAACTGCATGAATCAGACATCACTTGCACAGAGCTGCTTATATATCAAATCACACGATTGAGTTGAACACCCGGCAGCCTGCCACCCAGCCAAAACAAACAAGCAAAAGAAACGCACTCGCGTACACACAAGCAAAAGAAACGCACTCGCGTTGGGAACAGCTGAGCGCGCCAGCCAACACCAAATACAATTGAGTGTTCCATGTAATTCTATTTTTGTCCCTTTTCCACACAAAAAAGAACACCAAATGAGATCTAGCACAACACATGCAGCATGCAACTCCATATATTGTATATAGGTATGTCTATAATAGTTTATTTCATGCGATACACAGCAGAGACACGAGAATTGCATAAGGCTGACATAACCCAAGTGTCAGTAGGAACAAAACAACTTGACCAAATAGCAAATTATCTAGCAGCACTTGGTTGATCTGCAGTCTCGATCGGCCTCTCAAATATCTCGAGCTTCAGTTCCAATCTCAGATGGACCTTCCAAGTAATCGGCCTGTCCAACAAAGCATTTAATAACTTGATAATAATACAAAAGATTACAGAAACATCTTTTATAGCTCAAGTTCATGTTATGTTTTGAAGCAAACCACATTTGTCCAAATTCCAAATGATTTAGGTGGCTACAGAATGAGCTACTATTCCTGCCACAAATTATACCTAGCAAGCATCCTACCAAGTTCATCGTATACAAAACTAAAACAAATCACGATAAGCATGTGTCAGTAAAAGCATTGGCAATAGTGCAACTTAGTTCCGTTTCAAGCATCAAAGCATGCCATGAAGGTGGTGCAGTACAGGATTGCTTTTCTATATGAAGCTTGAAATAGAAAAAATAAGGGGCTCCTTGGTTGTCAGCAGCACTTGTCCACGCCCAGACTTCGGCGCCACATAAAAAAGCAGGCATTGTTAGGCTCCGTTCGCTGGTCTGAATCTTGGCTAAAACTGACTGAAAAACACTGTTCCGGCTGAATTGTTGTGAGAGAAAAATACTGTTCCGATTGAAAAAACAAGCCGAACAAGTCGAATATGGGGTAAGCCGAACAAACGGCCTATGGTCCCGCAGCACCTCAGCGTGGCAGGGTGCGGCCAGCAACCAAGCAGGCCCTAGAGCTATCAAGTTATGTACAAACTAACTTAATATTTGAAGTTCAAGAACATTTTTTTTTCATTATTAAGAGAAAATCAGCACACCCGATCAGCTGGTGAAAGCATACTCATTGAGCTTCTGCGAGAACAAAACATTTTGGACAACAAAAGGCCAGCAATTTACCAGATCTGCTTCAACAAATGCCCCAGTGGTCCATTGCCATTTTGGATGAAGATCCTGCTCATCCGAATTAATCTCCTCCCTTGTATTATTCCTTGCACTGTTGCTCTGGTGTGAATTCTCTGCAATAAAACCATCTCGAGTCATAAATGCTTATTTGTGGCTGCGAAGAATTAGAATCATCAAGGGTCAGCTAAACAAATAATTACATATCTGGGTACAATGCCTCCTTGAATTTACACCCAATACTCTTTATTACCAAAGATTCAAGAATCAAAGGTGAAGAAAATATTTGAGAAGCATGCACTAGCCCCTACAACTATGGGGCGGGAGTCCAAGTCTCAGACCAGACAATGAGAGACGCGAGGACATTGTGGGAAGTAAAAAACTGATGGAAGAATCCCTTCTCTCTTCAATATTATATATATAGGTATATAGGATAGAACGTTTATAATGTAACATGTAAAAAGGGCACAAAATAGCTATATAACCCAAGCGAAGCATTAAATGCAACTGCTTAATCTTGTCCTGGCCCAATTATTCATAAAGGATCACTAGGTTAGCTAATAACACCCTATATATGGCATATACTTATTTTATGTATAATGTTCTCTCAACGCACAACAGCAAGATTTTGTGACAAGAGAACAAATTTTAGAAGGAAAGAGTCCAAAACTTCATTTCCTTTCATTTCTAATAATGGGATTTTTATAGGACATAAAACGAAAGAGTTCAAAATTATACTTCGTTCTTCCATTTCTAATGGGATCCAAAATTTGTAGGACATGTATAGTTTTCAAATGAACAAGCGCCCCAAGGAGGAGCCCCCAGGAAAAAAAATGCTATCCTGAAATTATTATAATTATAAGGACATAAAAAAGGCAAAAGAATAAAATGCCTAACAAATTCAGGGCTCAGAAAATAGTCATGCAGCACATTGTTTAAAAAGTTTCCCTAGGGAATGAAAGCAGAACTGAATTAACAGAACTGAGACACAAGAAATAGTTATTGTCATAAAAAAAATCTTGATTTCACTAAGAATACAATGGATTAGTTGTGCACATGAAGTCCCTTTCTGGTATATAAACAATGATGTTCAGTAAAATTACCTGCATCTCTCATCAAGGAGATTAAGGAATTTTTTGCATGGTTTGTTAAGCATTCAAACACAGCTTGCGAGACTGGAACACCAGCACTTTGAACATGGCTTGACAGTTCACCTGCATTTGTCACTGATGAGGCCGGTACACAGTTTCTAGCAAGGCATGTCAAGTACCGAATATATTCTATAGGACTAGAGCAGCAGGTGCTTATGGCACAGGGTTTGTCAATTTACCTGCATTTGCCACTGTTGGTATCCTAGGAATATCACTAGCAGAGCCAGCCATGGTGCCAAACATAGCCTGAGTAAATGGAGCAACAGTAGCACCTGTAATGAACTGAAAAGTTAAAAAGGTAGCAGAGGACTAGGCACTTATTAAGTGGAAGGAGAACACATCAATAATTGGAAAAAAAAACCTTAAAAAAATACTCCCGCCGTTCCAAATTATTTGACATTTTAGCTTTTCTAGATACATTGTTTTATTATGTATTTATAGACTGTATATCTAAATGCATATCAAAAGCTATGTATCTAGAAAAATATAAAAATCTTAATTTGGGACAGAGGGAGTAGAACTTTACCTGCATTTGCCACTGATGGCATCCTAGGATCTCTATCAGGGCCAGCCATGGTATTGGTGCCAAACATAGCCTGAGTAACTGGAGCAACAGTAGCACCTGTAATGAGCTCAGAAGTTAATAAAAAAGAAGCAGACGGCCAGGCACTTAATAAGTGGAAGGAGAACACATCAATAAACAATAGATCTTTACCTGCATTTGCCACTGATGGCATCCTAAGATCTCTAGCAGGGCCAGCCATGGTATTGGTGCCAAACATAGACAGAGTAACTGGAGCGACAGTAGCACCTGTAATGAGCTGAGAAGTTAAAAAGGTGGCAGACGACCGGGCACATAATAAGGAGAACACATCAATAATCAATAATTGGAAACCTTAAACAATAAATGTTTTACAAATTATTTACAATGGAGGATTCTTAATTATCGTGCATGTTAAGCAGGAGCAAGATGTGAAGCGGCCAACTAAATAAAATAACTGAAAACTTAAACAATAGACCTTTTAGAAGTTACTTATAAAGGCCAAACAAAGTGCATAGGAACAAAGCAATTAGGTCACTAAAGAATGTGCCAGCAACAGGGGCACACCACTATTTTTAGTTGGCCTAGAGTGAAGTTGAGGCGAGGGCACTTAATTGTATCACTAATTACTCCCTCCTTTAAAAAAATGGAAAGGGGGGAAGTTAGCAGGGATGCTATTTAACAGAAATTTGACCATTACTTTATCATCATTTAGTACTAAAAGATATTGAATTATTATATCATAGTACTAGAAAATATTTGATTTGATATGGTAAAGTCGTACAGATGCATTACAGATGCTCTGACTGCTTTTAGGGTTCTTCTTGTCTCTCTCTAATCGATACATGACTTGTCTCTTTTATAGAGATGAACTACTTATCCTCTAAGCAAATATCCTGACTTAATCTAATCTTATCCCTTTCCGAACAAACTGGATAACATCATCCATATGTCCTAACAAACTGGACCACACCACCCCAAGGCTTGGTCCCACTACCATAACAACATTCCTATGCATTTTAGGTGTTAATCTTGATTTTATATATATATATATATATATATATATATATATATATATATATATATATATATATATATATACACACACACTAACTACCATGTAGTTGGCTACAAAATAACTTATTCTGTAGCCACTTGGAGTTACGATAATTACTATGTTAATTTATGAGATTATAGTAACTCCTTACTAAGTGGTTTACTATAACGTTATGGTAAATATACTCATGTGTTATAGTAACCCAACTATCGTAAATATGTATTGACATTATCGTAAATTAGTATATAAAATTATTGTAAATGGAGGTGGCTACAGAATAACTTATTTTGTAGCTGGCTACTGAATATATAAACACTTATGTTCATAGAGTTCTAGAGCAGATGAGGGCAAGATTAAATTTTAGGATTAATTGCATTTGGCAACCATTAACCAGCAGTATGAAAAGCACTGATGCACCACACATCTTCAATATGTATTTCACTGTCAATGGTGCATATGGCAACTAACTAGTAACTACTGAACCCTGCATTTGAAACTGAACGTTTTGTGTTCACTAACAACTAACAAGATATATTTCAGAGATTAATCACCTATAACGAGGTCAGTAATATATGGATTTAGTGCTTAACTAAATTACCAGCTCCTCTCACAAATGAGACCATAGTTTTGGTGTCGTTTGTCAAGGCACCAAAATGTACTACACCGGACTTGATTACAAAATTCAATCCTGAACTACCAAAGGCATAAAAAACAAGAAAATAAAGGAAAAGCAGCTAGAAAATTCAAGACTACGGAAAAGGACCCAACATTGTTTGAAAAATAACTTCTCATAGGAACCAAAAGTAGTATGATGACAACAAAGCAGCATATAAAATCAAATAACAAAGTTGAAACATAGAAGATCTAAATATCATTATGCATTACTGAGACTTGTTCTCACCAAATAGTAATATTAGTTCAGCAGTGCAGGCAGATTGTTGTCATGATATGACGACCTTAAGCATGTTCAATAAAAGCTTACATAAAAGGAGTGTTCAATAAGTATACCTGCATTTGAAATGGAAGAGATCCTACAAGTCTTAGCAGGGGTTATTAAGCTACTGGACATAGTCTGCGAAACTGGAGCACCAAACATCATCCTTGAGAATGGAACACCAGAACTTAGCACATGCCTCGTCAATTTATCTGCATTTATAATTGATGAGATCGTGACTTGGGCTCTTGGGGGGTTTCAACTCTAGCCTACCCCAACTTGCTTGGGACTGAAAGGCTATGTTGTTGTTGTTATAATTGATGAGATGCCTGAGTTTCTAGCAGTTGAGACCAAAAGTATTCCGCAAAACTGAAGTAGCAGTGCTCGTAACACAGATACATGTCGATTTACCTGCATTTGCCATTGATGGCATCCCAGTGATATTAGCAGTGCCAGGGAAGGTGCCAAACGTAGTCTCTGCGATTGGAGCAACAGTAGCACCTGAACCAAATTGAACAGTTAAAAGTTGCAGCTTATAGCTAAGATACATATTAAGAGCAAACAAACACATCAAGGTTTCACAAGGATGTTACACTAGTGTCGCTCTGAAATATCATGCACACCGAAACAAGGCATAAAATATGAAGCAGCCAAAAAAATGAAATAATGCAAAATTTAACATAGACCCCGAGAATGGGCCACTTAACATTGTCACACAGCTTGCCAATTAACCTGCATTTTCCACTAATGAGATAAGAATGAGATACAGAAGTTTCTAGCAGGGTTTGTGTATCAAGCATAGTTTGCGAAACTGCAGCAGCAGATTTTTCAAGAACAGGCTTTGTAAACTTACTTGCATTTAACACTGATGGTATCCCAGGGTTTTTTGCAGGGCCTGCCAATGTGACAGCCATAGTTAACGAGTTGAGTGGTTAAAAATCAAAATTGATAGCAGATATCAAGAGAGGTAATAATTGACAGCAGATATCTAGAAGTATGAACACATGTAAAACAACGCACCAAAGCCTCACAAGGCCATTAGACCAAATTGTTGTTTTGCAACACTTTGAGACATGTACAAGGTGTGGAGCAACCAATAAAACACTCCGTTGATAAAAAAAAACACTGCAATCTTAATCATCATGGATCGTTTGATTTAAGTTCTATAGATAGAAAAGGGTGAATAATGTGTCCAGGAACAAAATGACAAGGTCACAACAGAATGTTTTGTGCAAGTCACAACCTCAACAGCAAATAGAACGTGGTATCTGAAAGGGCACAAATCTGCACACCAGATGCATACCATGTGAACACGCTAGACCAACAAACATATTCACGTCCCTAAGAGATCAATCTGATCATCAAGGACCTAGGACTGGTGGGTTCATAGCATCTGAACCTCACCCACCAAAGTTGACATGATGCTTCCATTTATGCAGAAGACTTCCATTTATGCAGAAGACTGTCAAAAATACATTGAATTATTTCTATATGCATTTAAGAAAATGCACGCATGCATTCTTCTTCTGTGTAAAAATGGGGACAAGATTAAATTTTAGGGAGTCAATACAGAGGGTTAAAGTGAGATGTGTTAGTAATAATTTTGCAGAGCATTAACACGAGGTGTCAGGAAGGAAAACTAGTAGTAGGGAAAACTACATTTGAATGGGAGGCATGATCAACAGCTTTTTGACATAGTTTCAACATACAGATACTCCTGATTGAGGAGGCCTGAATTTACCTTTTGGCTGAAGAGGATGCTCCTGATTGAGCTTTGGACATATACCAGCTTTTAAACTTTTATCTGAAGGTCAGAAAAGTTTATGGTCAGTGGATATTACCACAAGAGATGTTTCGCAATATATATCCAAATGAATACACATAGCCCAATCCCAGACAAAGTAACAGAAGAGGTAAAATATATCAGATCTGTTATAGTACAGGACAGTTCATGACGTAAATTGCAACAGGGATCACAACTTACAGGTGTGTTCAACATAAGAAAGAATCAAGACAAAGCTGAGCACGCACAAAGGCAAACGCACACATTAGCATCAATTGTAATAAGAGCATGGACTAGTTCTTACCAACAGCATCAGCTACCATGCTCATTGCCTTGTCTAACATAGCTGCCATTTCAAAGCATACATTATTACTAGATGACAAAGCTGGGGAATGACAAGATGACTCCTAACGAAAAGAAGGGTATTATACCATCGCGTGGTTCTTGAGAGCAACTTGAAGAAAGCAGGCTGCAAAAAGTAGATGGGGCATGTGAATGTGAATGCAGTAAGGGGAAGAAGATTATTGAGAAACAGCAGTGCAGTGTTGAGCAAGGAGCCATCGGCAAAGGTACCAACCTGCTCCTTTTCCGAATATAGCCCTTGGCAACAGAAGATGCCTTAGGCCAGAGGGATTGCTTCTTATGGGGACACCTGCGGCGGTAACTGGCAAAGAATGCAACAAAATTCCAGAACACAAGCGGAGTAAGAAATTGGCAAGATAGTACATACGTAAAAGGCAGAAGATGATATTTCAGTTTTTTTTTTTTACCTGAATCCAATGGGAAGTACATTGTGTGGCTTCATTGGGCCGCCCGGCTTCAGTACCATGTGTTTGAGCTCTGGAGTCCTATACGCCAATTCATCGACAATCTCAGATGCCATGCGCCTCACGCGTTCCCAGTCCAAGGAGGCCCTAATACATGTGTTAGGGACAGGAATTAATTTGATTTGAAGCACAAGAACAAGAAACTTTCTAGTGTTTTTTTTTTTTTTTTTTTTTTTTTTTTTTTTTTTGCAAAACAGAGATCCAATCCCCACCTGAGTTGCTGCTTCGCGTGGAGTGCGGTGAGCATGATGGAACGGAGCCTGATGGCGCCGTGACGGACGGAACTGCCATGGTTTCGGTACTTGGTGTAACTGGCGGCCAGAATGTCACCATCTTTGGTGTCGTCGAGGATGTTGGCGATGGCCATGTGCGCGACGAGGAAGCGGCGGAGGACCTGCGCCTCGAGCCCCAGGCTGTCCAGGCCCGGCGGCAGGAAGCGGAGGAGGTACTCGACGGCGTACTTCCACTGGCCTCGCTCCACGAAGCGCCGCAGGTGACAGACGGAGAAGCATGCGTCCGTGTCGGCGGCCATCCTGCACGGCCATCAACGACCCGCACGATCAGTCAAGCAAGTCAAGATACACAAGAGCAGCAGGCGATTGAGGGGAGAGAGAATGGTGTGCGTGCGTATGCGTACGATCCGAGGGCGGCTTCGTAGCCCTGGAGCCAGAGGAAGGTGAGGAGGCGGCGGTGACGGAGCCGCCGCACGCAAGGGTACTCCGCATCCGCGGTGAAGAGCTTGCTGCTCTCGCCGGACTCGGTGGCGATCGGCATCGCGGCGCCGACGATGGTACAAGAAATTGCTGCACGGGAGCGAATCGGTTTGGGGATTAGTTTGGGTTTCGATTTGAGAAGAAGACACGGCACGGTGGTGGTGGTACTGGTAGTATATAGATGAGAAGAGGCGCAGGACGGGGCATATATATCCGTGTCGAACTCTCTCTATCTCTCCTCGGAGCCTCCCGGAGCCTCCCTCTCTCTCCTCGGCCCTCGCGCGCGCGCTCTTGGCCCGTCAGCCCACCACAACGGATGCCCGGGCCCGACAACGAGGATGGACGCGTGGCCCATGGAGGTGAAGAAGTCTAAATGTGAGGGAGGCCCAATCCTCTTCCATTTAATTCGTACCAATTCTTCACTTTTTTTCAAACTATCAAATATGCCCGTGCGCTGCAACGGGAGAAGAAAAAAACTATGAGATGTTAATAAAATATAAGGACAAAATAATTATATATCTATTTATATTTTATCTTTTTCATAAATTTTAAGGTCTATAATTTATTTTGTTCTGATCATGACATCCATAATAAAGTTAATATTATTTAATGTGACAATGTCCTATTAAGTCTAACGAATTAAAATACTCCCATTGTGCCAAATCTTAAATTGTTCCCATGCGTTGGAACGGGAAAATATTAAATATGTCCGAAAACTATATCCATCATGTCTAGTGTATATTGTTAGACACGAGTTGTACGTAACTCGTATGTGTATTAGTCATAAAATCCGGGTCAAATTAAAAAAAAGCGAGATAAAAGAAACTCTTTACTGTTTGAGTAGTTAGGGGTGGATGAAAACAAAAAAGGATGAAATTTTCACTTAGAAGGGAGTTATACTAATCTCGTAAATTGTTATAGTTATTATCATAACTCAAAATGGTTATACAATAATTGTTCTATAGCAAGCTACAAAATAGATTATAGAGAAAGAGTAGAGAACAATATCCGTAAGACATCTTTGAATTGCATTATCACATTTGACCTAAATGAATAATTATCACCGTTGATGGTAGCAAAGTAGCTGCTCATTTTCTGTTAACCGCTTGGAAAGTAACGCATTAAACCCACCAATTGCCCATGGCCGCTACAACGTAAACGAGACAGCAAAGCAGCAAAAGTCGTCCTCCAAGCGAGCTCCCTCCGATGTTGCCGGTGCCAGGCCCGGATCCCTACTCACGGTCACAACCAATCAGAGTGCAGGAGTCCAGGCTGGCGATCCATGCAAAGAAACACAGGAAGCTCTGGCCGTGTGCCATAAAGAAATATGTCCACGTCAATCTATACCGTCCGTCCGATGCTGCACATACAGATATACACCCACACACGGCCTTTCTTTCTCATTTTTCCACCTCCATCCACGTTTTGACTTTTGAGTCCTCCAATCTTTTCTCTCCCGTTCTTTCCTTCTCTAATTTCCCTCTTAGTCGTACGCTGAGAGGCAGCTCGAGCTCTGCCTGGACAGCTGAAAAGTTCTAATATGACTAGAGGGTGATGAATAACCTAATAAAATCTACAAACCACACTAGAACAAAGGATTAGTATAACAAAAGACGTAAAACAATTTTACTCCAGCTCTACAAAGAATACAAGCCACCTATCCAATCAATTCTAGTAGCTATGACCTCTAGACACACAAATTCTAAGTCACTACTAGCTACACTAGATGGACTACACTAGCAAGGCAAGCTACTTAAACTAGTTACTCTAAACAACAACTAAACAACTAGCTTGCCAGAATGTACAAGAGAAGGTGAGATGATTATTACGCCGCGTAGGGGAGTGAACCAATCACAATAAGATGAAGATCAACCATCGGAAGAATGTCAATCACACAAGAGACACAAGATTTTTCTCCTGAGGTTCCCGTGCTTGCCGGTACTCTAGTCCCCCACTGGTAGAGAACCGAGCTTTACTCCCGGTGGGGAACCCTCTCTAGTCCCGGTTCCCCACCCGGGAGCAAGCATCCGGGACTAAAGGGGGGTCCTTTAGTCCCGGGTCAGGAACCGGGACTAAAGGAGGACCTTTAGTCCCGGTGGGTAACACCAACCGGGACTAAAGGTGCCTTCTGACATGCCACGATGGCCGGCACCTTTAGTCCCGGTTGGTAATACGAACCGGGACTAAAGGTTTTTTTCTTTTTTCTTTTCTTTTCATTTTTTTGTTTTCTTTTCAAAATAGGTTTTCGAAGTCGTATTGTATGCTGCTAATTATACATTTATACGCGCATATAGTATGTTTCGGTTCAAGCACAATGAACGTATTAAATCACACAATTCAAGCATAAAAATATATATATATATATATATATATATATATATATATATATATATATATATGCATGCATGCATCATATATATATATTTACATGCATGCATGCATATGTGTATTTTACATTATATTATTTCATGTGCATATATTACAAAAGATTGCATTATAGTTGTTGTGACATAACAAGTTTCTTCTCATCCTCTAGCTTGGCTTCAATGGCAGTGTTGGGTCGAAGTAGAACTCGCCCTTGGAATCGATGACCTGCTCATTAAAAAATCCGGCTATAGACTCTTGAATTGCTTTGATTTGGTCTTGCCGTATGACCTTTTCCTCCAACCATCGAGTCTACAGGTTTGAATTAAAGGAAAATAAATTAATATATGTACATATATATATATAAAGACATAGTAACACAATCAATAATAATAATTAAATGAATATATAGTGTATTTTTAACGTACTTTGAGTCTCTCTGTAGGAGTTCTTTGGGAGAGCACCTTGATAAACTTGCAAACATAGTAACCACAGTAGTTGTTCCCCTGTTCCTGCCTCAGACACCACTTTACGAGAAAAAGATTTGTCATCCAATCTGGTGATCCGGTGAAAGCTATATGTTTAATTAATAAAGATGATGCGATTCAGGGGACTTACTTTCAATGGGATTACATTCAGTGGCGCTTTGCATTTTTCCATGTGTTGCTTCTCAATAAAGGTTTTCCAAACACTGCCCAATAAAAAATTTGCCACGTCATCAGATATAGTTAATCATCATGTTTGTGTGTATATATAGTTGCTAGAGATCCTGAAATTACCTCTGGATAATATCTATCATATCTTGGTAGTCTTGTTGTGGTTTTCTCATCGAGTCATAGATTATCAAGTGACTTTTCACCAGATCGATGTCCATCAATATCCAGTGATTGCTGCATGTGTTTATAGGATATAACGCATAACACTCATTAATTAACTAGAATCAACATATGAGCCATTAAGGCTATGATCGACATGATTAACACTCACTTGAAGTTATAGGGAAAGAGTATATCCTTCTTGTGGCGTTGGTTCACTAAGAAGTTCATGAGGTTACTCTCTGACTCAGACTTCCAATTAGTCATTGGAGTAATTGGGTCTTTGAATACTATATGGGGATCAACAAAACCAATTTCATTGCAGCCTTCATTTCTGAGCTCTGTCATTGTAAATCTGCATATATATAGTACTTGTTAGGATAATTTATATGCATATACACACATATGATGAGTTTAATAATAGATCGAAAGAATTATTACTTACAGGCAATAGCAGCTAATGATAACTTTGTCCAGAGAGGTCAGGTGGCATAGTTGATGAAATTCTACAAAGTCAACATACATAACATCATCGCCACGGAACCAATGTTCGTCTCTAATTCTGACACCAACGCAGAAGTCTCCACTGGTAGACGCCTGCATGTACCACTTGTTTAGCAGGTACATTTGCGTCCCCAGATCAGATAAGGCTTGAGGGTTGTATAGACTCTGGCCTAGTACAAATTTTTTCTTCCAAATATCAACCTCCGCCGCACTCTCAATGTTTCCATCATCAAACATCTGGTAAAGGTCGAGACCAGTCTCATCAAGAAATTCACCAAGGTGATCCAAATCGACATCCGGAGGTATGTTTGCCTGATGCATTAATCCTAAATTCGAACCATATTCATTACCAACAACTAGCGGGGGGATTGATTGGTGCGCTTGTTGTCCGAGTTGGGCAACTCCTTTCCCTGCCCGCTTCTTTTCTGTGCCGCCTCAATTGACTTGGTGAGAGTGCGGTCATAGTCTGATAACGTTGATTTGGACGACTTACGAGATTCCCGCTGTTGTTGCTGGTAAGAAGTCACCTTTTTTCTTAAAATATCTGGAGCTACGAAGAAGTACGGTTTCTCTGGGTTTCTCCTTGCTTCTTGATTCATTTTAAGTTTGTCATAGAATCTAGACATGTCTTTTTTATATGCATCAGTTCCTTCTTCCTTCTCTTCAGATATTATTTTGGGAATAGCCCTTGGTTTCACGGTGGCTTTCTTTACAGGCGGGGACTGGTTCTTCGTTTGAGGGGCTGGCCTCTTGCTAGGCTTCTTGGTAGGCGGGGGCGGGGGAGGCGTTGGAGACCTCCTTGGAGGTGTTGGCAGCGGCGTTGGAGACCTCCTTGGAGGTGGCGGCTACGGCGTTGGAGACCTCCTTGGAGAGGGTGTGGATGCAGCCTCGTCTTTCAACACAATGTCATCGTACAGAGCACTATGATGATCTGGCGATTGAACAATTAGATTTAGGTTGGGGGAGGATCTGCTACAAAAAAAGAAATGACATATTATTATGAGCAGATTGTTAATTATTTAAGCCAATACAAATTAATGATGTAGTGTTTCATCCGCACGTACCTATGGTGAGGTAGTTCAGGAGGAGGTGGAGCCGACATCCCTGGAATGATGATGTAGCGCTTGCGCCATAGAATGAATGTCTTCTCCGCTTCTCCTAGAGTCTTCTCGCCATCACCTCCAGGAATGTCAAGAGGCAAATCACTAAAACCTTTTTCAGCTTTATCTACCGAGATGGTAGCATATCCTTCTTGGATTATATTCCCATGAATCCTTGGTGTCTTGGTTCGGTCGATAGGATTAACAAGACCGATAGCCACCTTGATTGTGGAATTCTCCTTCGGAATGTGTAGCTCACACGTTGTACAAGGTTCAGTGACGTCATCCACAGGGAAGCGCAGTCCTGTGTCCCCTTGATTTGGTATCTCCGTGGAAGCGCAGCTGCTTTTCAACTGAACAGATTGGCTAATGTTGATTCCTGGCTCTGATGCCTGCTTGCTTGCACTCACTGCTATTTGCACTTGCCTTTTGATTTCCTCCTGCATTCTCGCTTCAAGGTTTTTTCCCGCTCCTGTGCTTCACGCACCGCTTCCTCCAACCTCTGGAGCCGTTGTGCCTCTTCTTCCTTCTTTCTCTGGCGACTTCTGTAGGAAGGTCTGTCCTGAGGGAATCCATGCTCCCACGAGACACTTCCTTTGCCTCTAGTTCGGCCACCATGTTCAATAGTCCCGATGGCGTATGTCAGCTCATCCTTCTCTCTGTTGGGCCTGAACGCACCACTAGCAGTAGCTCTCTGAGCATAAAACAATCTTTCTGCTACTTCTTGCAGTCTTGCGCCATAAACGCACTTCCCTGTCTCCTGGTCTAGTGTTCCCCCATGAGCGAAAAACCAATTCTTTGCACGTTCTCCCCACTCGAGTGATTCTGGTCTGATACCCTTGGCAAGAAGGTCTGCTTCCATTTTGTTCCACTTCTTAATGGCAGTCGGGTAGCCACCTGATCCCAAGATATGGTGGTATGTCTTCTGTTGGGCATTACGTTGGTTCTTTATCACCCGACTCACACCCTCTTCCGAAGTCTTGTACTGTACAAACTCATCCCAATAGGGCCTCTGCTTTGAGATCGGGCCTGGGACAATAAAATCTGGTGCTATGTTCTTCTTGACATATGTCGTGTATAGGTGTTTCTTCCAAGTCTGAAACTGGGTGGCCATCTTCTTCATTGCCCAATCCCTAACTCGCTCCTTCAATTCATCACCATCTATTATATCATCATAATCATCTGTTTGGAGCGTGAAATGTACCAAGACATCATTCCAAATTAACGCCTTGTCACGATCGGAGACAAAACTGATATGAGGAGCATTGGTCTTCTTCTTCCATTCACGGGTACTAATCGGGAGCCGGTCCCGTACAAGGTAACCACAGTGGTGCACAAATTTCATTTTATTCGGCCCCCCCGGTTCTCCTGTATCCACATTGAACTCCGAGATGATGAAGCGACCCTCCAATGGCTTTTTGGGACCTCGACCATTTTTACTCTTCGTTGTAGTTGTTGATGTCGATCTAGAGGGCTACAAAACATAAACATTATTTTTAATGTCATGAGCACACATAAGACATATGATAATATATATATATAGCTAATAATAAAAAATATATACTTGGCCAATATGTTGTTGCTCATTTTGTTCAAGAGCTAAGTACTAACTCCCGTCATCTACATCCTCTTGCACGTTATTTTTAGCACCATCATCGCCGGCAACTTGAGTGCCAGTGTTGATCAAATTCATCATCAACTCCTCCTCATCCATATTTCTCGGGTCGGCCATCTAGCTTCAAAAAACAAAACCAATATATAGTACGTCAAATCTTTGCTTATTACATGCGTAAAATCTACAAACAATATGCATTATTAAATCTTGCCCCTAGATCACGGACGCAATTCGCCACACTAGGACGAACTACGTCGGTACTAGGGCGAATTAGGGCACGAGAAAGGGCGGTGTGACAAGAGTGGCGGTGCTCCACTCCGCCGTATATATGTCTGTACACATGGGTGAACGAGGGCGGCGGTGCTCCGCCGTATACATAGAAACGCATGGACGAAATGCATATGAATACAAATGACGTATATATACGTGTCGGCACGGTGGCCGGTGTGCTGACGACGATGACGTGAGGCGGGCCGGCGTGCTGACGACGACGACGACGTGAGGCGGGCCGGGGCGGTGTCGGTGCGTGATGTTGTGATCCTATGTACCATGTGAACCATGTAGTCATTCATCATATGAGAAAATTCTATGTTAATAATGTAAGTATAAGTCATTATGAAATGTAAGTATATGTGTCTTATTGCTCATATAACCATTACTATTTCCGAAATGATAAGAATTTATTTTCTTCTTCTACAGGCGATCTCTGATGCTATGATATAAAGTTTGAAGATAGTCTTCCCGGAAAAAAATATGTAATGCTCATATTACTTTAGCAACATTAATATATTATATCTGTATATTCAAAGTTCACAAATGAAGAAACATTGAAGTTTTCCTTCATTTGTCTATAGCCATGCATGCAAGTCCAACAAAAACTGCTAACATCATCACATGTGATATTTTTGATAAACTAAAAAATGCTTAGTTTACAAACTGGGTATCAAAATTGAGTTCCTATTTGACCATTATATATCCTATAACAAATCCTTCAAAAAAAAAAGACCCTACATGAATATATTTGGATAAAATTTCGTTAACAAACATTGATCTATGAAGATAGAAAAAATTCTTCTATTGAAACTGCATCTTGAAATAATGGCATATCATATAGTAATGAATATATGGCGGTTGATGGGCTGGATCATTAGCGGATGGTTCGTAGCGTTGTTTCCAAATAATATATAGCGTGTTTATTATACAAGCCATGGATTTACATCGATCTAATTAATTTCTAAAGTAATTTCATTGGTGATCCTTAATTATACTTGTCATGAGTTCAGGTCCCAGTGATCTTAAAATGTATTTTTGTACCATAAAATGCAGTTTTTGACACTGTAATTAAACTTGCTAATTTATCCATATAATATCCAAATATTCAAAACTTGCCTTAAGATATGTTTTTATTTAAAATCATTTAGAGTTCCAAATATTCATTTTTAGTTTCTAGATTTTGTGATTCAAAATTTGGAATTTTCAATCGACCTCGACCGTTGACATGGCTTACACCAAAGTTATAGTTTTCGACGTGATCTATAACTCGGCAGTGGAGGGCTCGGACGAATGTACAAAGAGATCGACGAATATATCACCTCGATCAAGCTCGGTAGTGTACTGGAGGGCCTCGGGCCGGCGCGGTGGGGCAACGCGCGGTGGAGGGCCTCGGGCGCGGAGGAGGGCGCGGTGGAGGGCCACGGGCAAGCGCGGAGGGGCACGGGCGCGCGCGGTGGAGGCCGCACGAGGAAGAAGACGGCGGTGCCGGTGTCACGGAAGGCGAACGGACGCGGCGCGAGTAAGAAGAGGGCGGCGGTGTTCGACGAGGAAGAAGACGAGCGGATCGATCTGCCAGGCGCTGGAGGTTATATAGCAGAGAGAATTACTCCCGGTGCCAGCCACCAACCAGGAGTAAAAACCCTTTACTCCCGGTGCGTATTACCAACCGGGAGTAAAGGTGCCTTTACTCCCGGTGCGTGTTACCAACCGGGAGTAAAGGTATACCTTTACTCCCGGTTGGTAACACGCACCGGAAGTAAAGGCTTTTTTTTGGCGGGCCACGAAACTGCAGCCCACCTTTACTCCCGGGTGGGCTTCCCACCCGGGAGTAAAGGTGGCCTGCAGTTTCGTTTCCCGCCTGTTTTAAGCAATAGTCTTGTTAAATACAATAGAAATGCAATAGTTTTTATTAAATACAAAGTAAATTAAATAAAAGGCATAAAATTATTTTGTTAAAAATATGAATTTTATTTTTGTTTATTGCACATAGGAAAAATCGATAACCTAACTTTTTTTATTTTTTGTTAGAATTATAAAACATAATGTAACTAATATTTATTATTTCGTTAATGCAAAAATGTAGTGTTTAATTAAAATTATTAAAATTATTGGTTTTGGACAGGAAATTTGTTTTCACATCATTTTAACGTTAATATTTTAATTTTTCATCACTCAGTATCCTAATTTACCTTTTCGAGAGAGAAATCCCACCAAATCAAACATTGATTTAATTTGAAACATGACATAATAAACATCTGAATTCACAATTATTACATAATATCTCAAACACACACTATATTAAATCACTATATCATCAAGTGGGCACAGCAGTGAACTTCTTCTTTACGTATGTCCCTTGGTTATGATCACTTCGTAACCATGGAGTGTCCTCATCATTTACCAAGATGCTAGGGTCTTTGTTCACTTTGAAGGGCGGAATTCGGTCATCCTTTTCATATTCTTCTGACATGTCCGACTTGTCCTCAATTCCCACGATGACTCTTTTCCCTGAAAGAACTATGTGGCGCTTTGGCTCTTTGGTTGAGTCATTATCGTTTTTCCCTCTTTTTGGTTTGGTAGACATATCATTGACATAGAACACCTGATTCACATCCTTGGCAAGGACGAATGGTTCGTCTTTGTACCCAATATTACTAAGGTCTACTGTTGTCATTCCATACTCGTTGTCTACTGTTACCCCGCCTCCGGTCACCTTGACCCATTGGCACTTGAACAATGGGATCTTCAAAGTAGGTGCATATTCTAGTTCCCATATTTCATCTATGCGTCCATAATATGTCTGCTTATTCCCATTCGGGTCTGTGGCATCTATGCGGACACCACTGTTTTGGTTGGTACTCCTTTTATCTTGGGCTACTGTGTAGAATATGTTCCCATTTATCTCGTACCCTTTGTATGTGACGATATGCCATGATGGTTGCATAGCCAATAAATACAGTTGCTCATGGATGCTCTCATCACCTTGACATTTTTTTCGCAACCAACCGCCGAAAGTTTCCATGTGCTTATGCGTAATCCAAGCTTCAGTCTTCCCTGGAAACTCGGATCGTAAGAGATCCTTGTGTGTCTCAATATACGGATCTACCAAAGAGGAGTTCTGTAGAACTGTGTAGTGCGCTTTATTGAAATAATCATCATCCGTACCAATATATGTTTTCCTCCCTAGTGTCCCCTTTCCGCTTAGTCTCCCCTCATGTCTCGATTCAGGAACACCAATCGAGTCAAGGTCGGGAATAAAGTCAACACAGAACTCAATGACCTCTTCTGTTCCATAGCCCTTGGCGATGCTTCCTTCTGGGCGAGCACGGTTGTAAACATATTTCTTCAGGACTCCCATGAATCTCTCTAAGGGGAACATGTTGTGTAGGAACACAGGACCGAGAGTGAAAATCTCCTTGACTAGGTGAACTAGGAGGTGTGTCATAATATCAAAGAAGGAAGGAGGGAACACTAACTCAAAGCTGACGAGACATTGAACCACATCATTCTGTAGTTTAGCTAGATCAGTTGGATCAATTGCCTTCTGAGAAATTGCATTGAGGAATGCACATAGCTTTACGGTGGCTAGACGTACATTTGGAGGTAGAATTCCTCTTAATGCAATTGGAAGTAATTGCGTCATGAGAACATGACAGTCATGGGACTTTAAGTTACAGAATTTCTTCTCTGGCACATTTATAATACCCTTTATATTCGAGGAGAATCCAGATGGTACCTTGATGTTGTTTAAGCATTCAAACATGATTTCCTTCTCCTCTTTGCTTAGAGTGTAGCTAGCAGGACGTAAGTAATGGCGTCCATCATCTGTCTTCTCTAGATGCAAGTTGTCTCTTTCTCTCAAACAACGCAGGTCCTGTCGTGCTTCAAATGTGTCCTTAGGCTTTCCATACACACCCATAAAGCCTAGCAGGTTCACACAAAGATTCTTCGTCAAGTGCATCACGTCGATCGAGCTACGGACCTCCAGGACTTGCCAATAGGGTAGGTCCCAAAATATGGACTTTTTCTTCCACATGGGTGCGTGACCGTTAGCGTCTTTCGGAATAGGTTGGCTTCCATGTCCTTTTCCAAAGACGACTTTCACATCATTGACCATATCGAGTACATCCTCACCGGTTCGGTTGCGAGGCTTGGTCAGGTGGTCTGCCTTCCCTTTAAAATGCTTACCTTTCTTTCTTACGGGGTGATTTGCAGGAAGAAATCGACGATGGCCAAGGTACACGACCTTTCGACATTTTTTCAAGAATACACCTCTAATATCACCGAAGCAGTGTGTGCATGCATTATATCCCTTGTTTGACTGTCCTGAAAGATTACTTAGAGTAGGCCAATCATTGATTGTTACGAACAACAATGCTCGCAGATCAAAGTGTTCCTGTTTGTACTCATCCCACACACGTACACCTTCTTTATTCCACAAAATGAGAAGTTCGTCAATAAGTGGTCTCAGGTACACATCGATGTCATTGCCAGGTTGCTTCGGGCCTTGGATGAGCACAGGCATCATAATGAACTTCCGCTTCATGCATAACCAAGGAGGAATGTTGTAGATACTTAGAGTAACAGGCCAAGTGCTATGACTACTGTTCTGCTCTCCAAAAGGATTGATACCATCTGTACTTAAAGCAAACCTTAAGTTTCTTGCGTCATTTGCAAACTCCGGGAATTCTCTGTCGATTGCTCTCCACTGGGACCCATCAGCAGGGTGTCTCAACATATTGTCTACCTTACGGTCTTCTTTGTGCCATCGTAACAATTTTGCATGTTCTTTGTTTCTGAACAGACGTTTCAAGCGTGGTATTATAGGAGCATACCACATAACCTTGGCAGGGATTTTCTTACGCGGACGTTCGCCCTCAACATCACCAGGGTCATCTCGCCTGATCTTATACCGCGACGCATGGCATACCGGGCATGCATCCAATTTCTCGTACTCTTTGCCACGGTATAGGATGCAGTCATTAGGATATGCATGTATCTTCTCTATTTCTAGCCCCATAGGACAGACAACTTGTTTTGCTTCGTAGGTAGTGGCGGGCAATTCATTGTACTTCGGAAGCATCTTCTTTTGGATTTTTAGTAACTCTCCAAATCCCTTGTCAGATACACCATTCTTTGCCTTCCATTGCAGCAATTCTAGTGCGGTTCCTAATTTTTTCTGCTCTGCATCACAAGTTGGGTACAACAATTTCTTGTGATCTTCTAGCATCCGCTCGAACTTGATCTTCTCCTTTTCACTTTCACATTCTCTTTGTGCATCACGAATGACCTGACAAAGATCATCAGCCGGCTCATCTTCTGCGGCTACCTCTTCTTCAGCTTCTCCCATTGCAGTATCATTGAAGCACGCACCATCAGGAATAATATCATTGTCGTCCCATTGTTCTTCTTCACCTTCTTCCATTACAACACCGGTTTCTCCGTGCTTTGCCCAACAAATATAGTTTGGCATGAAACCCGACTTGAACAAGTGTGAATGAAGAGTCCTTGAGCAAGGATATTCCACCGTATTCTTACATATGGCACATGGGCAGCACATGAAACCGTCGCGTTTGTTTGCCTCGGCCGCACGTAACAAAGAATGCACGCCGTCAATGAACTCTTGGGAGCGGCGATCAGCATTATACATCCAATAACGGCTCATCTGCATTACATGACATAAATATCATATTAAAACCTAGATCATAATTAATTATTTATACAACATGCGTGCCACCACAAAAGATACAAATTTATGAAAGCATCGCTACAATGTAGACAATCCCAACTACCACTAAAAGAACTAAAGCTAAAATACATTTCAGGAGCACAAGGATTTCGCGACCAATCTCAACTAAAACAGACAGATCCCCCGATTGTGCAACATCTTTGGGCTTCTTCGGCTGGATCACTGCCTCATTAGCCGCCGTATCTGCCTGTTGTGCAAGATATTTTTGCACGAGTTCAACATACTCTTCCTCCCAGTAGAAGCCTGAACATCGTCCACTACCATCCCACTGAAATTAAAACAAAAAATTAGAACTTTAATCACAACCATCATGAAAATAGATATAAACTAACCATAATCATTAAATACGATAAAATAACTCACATTGCGATCCGGACACTTGTAGAAGATACGATCCTTGTTGGGACCCTCCTTCTTCACTCGGTACTCCATCACAATCTTCGTCTCATCACGACACTTGCCGCATGGAATGAGAGGAAGGCCCGGCCTAAGTCGCTTTGGAAACCCATGAGAGGCCGAGGACCCGGAAGCAGTTGCCATCTACTCTCTATACTCATTTTTTAATACACTATAAATTTCTCCTTTTATAAACAAATAAAATTAACAAACTATAAAATTATCTAGATCTCTAAACAATGATATTTTTAATGGTCATTGTGTTCTCGTCTTTTACTGCGGCAGGTAAGTAATTCATATGATATTTCCGCAAATTAACAAAAGAATGGGAATGTACACACATAACAGACTACTACGTTTAGGTACGGTGATTGACAGACTACTGCGACGATATCGGGACATGTGAATAAATAACCATCCGTACTAGTTGACCTTGCTTACGTGATCAGCTCGGCGAGCATGTCTCCACCGGACGGCACCGTACTTGGTCAAGGAAGAGCTCCGATTCTACGAGGAAGGGAACACGGTCTTCCACGACCGTTGTCGCTCTCCCTCGTAGAATCAAAGCTCCTCCTTGACGTCCGTTACCGCTCGGCAGAGAACATCCTCGCCGACCTGAACACGGTCCGCAAGTTCAACTAGTAAGGATTTGCTATAATTTTCTAACTATTTTCTAACTTTATATTTATATATACTACGTTTAGATACGGTGATTGACAGACTACTGCGACGATATCAGGATATGTGAATAAATAACCATCCGTACTAGTTGACCTTGCTTACATGATCAGCTCGGCGAGCATTTCTCCACCGAACGACACCGTACTTGGTCAAGGAAGAGCTCCGATTCTACGAGGAAGGGAACACGGTCTTCCACGACCGTTGTCGCTCTCCCTCGTAGAATCAAAGCTCCTCCTTGGCGTCCGTTACCGCTCGGTAGAGAACATCCTCGCCGACCTGAACACGGTCCGCAAGTTCAACTAGTAAGGATTTGCTATAATTTTCTAACTATTTTCTAACTTTATATTTATATATACTTTAACCTTCTTTCATATAAATATACAAGCTTGAAGTGATTTTGAGCTCAAATTGCTTACAAATGAAAAAAACCACAATAAAGAACCATAAATATATATAGTGAACAAAACGGCATAAGATAATGGTAAAAAATGAGAGTATGAGATTGGTAACCTTTACAACTGAAGAATCGACGGAGGAATCGAAGAAATCGACGGAGGAATCGAAGAATGGATGGAGGAACAATGGAGGGAGGGAGGAAGCAAGAACACTACTGCAGTGAGCTTCAAAATGTGCTGAGCTCGGGCTCGGGGCCGGGAGGAAGGAGGAGACGGCCGATTTATAAAGGGAGAACATTTAGTCCCGGTTGATGGATCCAACCGGGACTAAAGGTAACTTTCCAACCCTGGGCGCAGCCACGGCCCGGGAGTAGACCTTTACTCCCGGTTGGAGCCACCAACCGAGAGTAAAAGTATACCTTTAGTCCCGGTTGGTGGCTCCAACCGGGACTAAAGGTCCCTGCCACCTCTGTCTGGCGCAGTAGCCGTTGGGCAGGGACCTTTAGTCCCGGTTGGAGCCTCCAACCGGGACTAAAGGTATTTCTAGTCCCGGGGGCAAAAAATTCCGGGACTAGAGCCCATTTTGGTCGAGGATCAAAGGTCTGTTCTCTACTAGTGCCCGTTGTGTCGACCAACACTTGGTGGTTCGGCGGCTAAGAGGTGTTGCACAAACCTCGTCCAACCACATGGACACCGCAAGAACCTATCCACAAGTGAGGTAGCTCAATGACTCGCACAATCTACTAGAGTTACCTTTCGGCTCTCCGCCGGGGAAGACACAAGAACCCTCACAATCACCGAGAGACGGCCATGAACAATCACCAACTCGTGTCGCTGCTCCTCCGCTGCTCCAAGCCGTCTAGGTGACGGCAACCACCAAGAGTAACAAGAATTCCACAACTACAACGATCCCCAAGTGCCACTAGATGCAACCACTCAAGTAAATACACTAGGAATCTCTCACAATCTCACTATGATGAGGAATCAATGATGAAGATGAGTGTAAGGTATTTGCTTAGGCTCACAAGAATGTAAGTATGTCAAAGTACCAAGAGAGAGAGCCCCAAGCCGGTGCCTTCCTATTTATAGAGCCCCAAGACTCAAAGAGCCGTTGGGCACACTCGGGCTGACCGGACGCACTAACCAGACGTAGCCCCGCGTCTGGTCGCCCCTAGCCGTCCACGTGTCCTCGTTTGAATCTCGCGTGTTGATCCCCAACGGTCACTTGACAATCAGCACCACAGTCAACCAGTGACCAGACACGACCCTTGAGATGACCGGACTCGCGTACACAAAGCGTCCGATCGAGTACAGAAACTACACAAAGAGGTTTTTAGTTGTCCGGACGCGTCTAGTCAGAGGTGACCTGACGCGCCTGGCATCCGGTCCTCGCCCAATCCTTCTCTGCGCGCCGACGTCAGCATACGTCAAGTTGCTACAGTTGGTCTCAACCTGCGCGTCCGATCACGTCACTGCACCTGCGTCCGCTCACGCCAACAAGTGGTCGGACTCGCCGATGCCTGCGTTTGGTCGCTCCACTACGTTCTCTGCCTTCTGCGCTGCGCGGCTATAATTGACCGGACTCGACCCGAGCGTCCGGTCAAGCCGAGGACAACGTCCGGTCACACAGAACAGCGCCACCTCAACTCCAAACTCCGCCACCCTTGATCAAATATGTCAACCACCAAGTGTATCGCCTTGTGCACGTGTGTTAGCATATTTTCACAAACATTTTCAAGGGTCAAGTTAGCACAATAGGTTTCTAAATGCATATGCAAGAGTTATGTCACCTAGTGGCACTCGATAAACCGCTTAGCCAAAGAATTCTCCTCTTTATAGTACTGCTATCGATTCTAAATCACTTACACCATCTACGGTGTCTTGAGTGCAAAACAAAATGGCCCTATTGCTTTATACTTTTGCCTTAAGCCCATTTTATTTTTCTCTTTCTTCTTCTTCAAGTTGAGCACTTGATCATCTTGTGGTCATCACCATCAACTCCATGATCCATCTAGCTCTTACACTTGGTTTGTACCAACCTAGCTCATGATCGCACTAGACGACATAGGTTAGTACTAAGATTTCATCAATTGCCCAAAACCACTTTCAACGGCGGATTCATCTTCCGCGTTGCAGGCGGCCAGCTCTCCTCGCCCGCTGCCGTGGGCTCATCCTCCACATGGGCGAGCTCATCCACCGCGCCGCCGCCGCTGCCGGGCTCATCCTCCCACGCTTGACCTCTGCACCGATGGCAGGTACGCTGCGCTCGACCTTTGCGCTGCCGGCGGGCTCCCCGTGCTCGACCTCCCGCGCTGCCGTGGGCTCATGCTCCACACGGGCGAGCTCGTCCCCACGTTCGTCCTCGAGGAGACTTTCGTCCATGGCGGAGAAGATGGAATCCAGCCTCAGAGTCGGCCTCATCCCGTCGCGCTTCTACGGTTGGCTGGACGGTGGACGCTTGCCCTGCTTCGTGATTTTTTCTCGCTTAGCTTCAAGTGTTTGATTTAGTGATAAATTTGATTGTTTGGTGGAATGTTTTTTTCCTCAGGTTTGTTTTGGACTTAGAGTGGCTGGATTGAATTTCGACTATCGTAAGAGTCCGATTTGGAGAAACAACGAAAACAGTACAAACTCTAAACGTGCCCCAACTGTGAGCAAATTTTTTCTCCCTCGGGGATGGAGAGTTTCTTTTCTTCCCGTTTCTCTTCGAGCCGTGATTCTTGCAAGGGCTCGGCTTTACTTCCTCTCCCTCTTTTTGCCTGTCTATCTGATGTTTATTTCTTAGTTGGTGGTATATATTTGTTCTATATAAAAGATAGAGAGCTCTGTTCTGATCCGATCCATATAGAGCTCAGTTCTGATCCGATCAATGCTCGCTATCCTTGCATTGTTGGGTTTCCGTAGTTGGATTTAAGATTCAATTCGATTCGATTTCTATTTTGATTTTGATTTTGATTTCTGATTTCTGACTTTGATTCCTGATGGAACATGGAGGAAACCAGCATCCACATCTATAAAATAAACGGAGCAGCCGAGCAAATCTCAAAGGAGGAAGTAGTCGGGTGGGCTTTTCTAGTGAGTGGGCCGATCGAGTGAGACAGTTGGGCCGATTTGAATGGGCTGGACAAAAAAAAGAGTCTGAAATTTTCCCTCTTTATTATTAGGGATATACTAGATGATACCCCGCGCATTGCTGCGGGAATTTTATATACGTTTTTGTAGGAGAATTCATGAGTGAGAAATATAGGACTTTGTGTAAGAAAATCATGTTATAGGTATGGTTGTGCCATCTTGCTAAACTTGTAGGACAACAAAAGAAAAGGGGGTTTGCTATTATACAGGCGCCTGTATTTTTGCAAACGTTCAGGCGATGTTGCTGGCCATCAGCCATGCTTCTCTTGTTGCTCACGGCAGCTCAGCAGCAAAATGCGGCAGACAGTGGATGAACTCCATCGCCTGAGATCTCAGGCGACTGAATTCTAGCAGATGTGCAAAAAAAAAAAAAGATTATATAAAGAACTTTTGAGGACAAAAACGAACTAAAAAAAGTATCGTACATGCACAAACCATGGTTGTACTTGTGCCTCAAAACTACTAATTAGTAGGGTACATCAAAAGATGTTAAAAACGAAGTTGTTTTGTATGACACTATGAAAATGAAAAATTAGAAATAAGGAAATCAAGGGGACATATGTGAATTCCCATACGCACTTATCAACTACGACGTCAAGGTATCTGTTGAACGGATCAAAGATCTTTAGAGTTGTTGTGCAACTAAGGGCATGCTTGGTTTCCATAAGTCAGGTGACTTATTAAGTCAGGTGACTGAAAACCAGTGACTTATAAGTCATGCCTGTTTGGTCGTATATGACTTATAAGCTCATTAAAGATGTGGGCCCCACGCAAAAAAGGGTGACTTATAAGTTTTAAGCAGGGGGGAACCAACTTAAAACTTATAAGCAGGGGTGACTTATAAGTTGGTGGTGTTTGACAAAATAAGTCACTTATTTTACTTTTTAACTTATAAGTAGGTGACTTATTTGGAACCAAATAGGCCCTAAGCTGGTTCACCTCTGCTTAAAACTTATAAGTCACCCTTTTCTGCGTGGGGCCCACATCTTTCACTTAAAAGGCATGAGCTTAGGGCCTGTTTGGTTTTCATAAGTCAGGTGACTTATTAAGTCAGGTGACTAAAAACCAGTGACTTATAAGTTATGCCTGTTTGGTTGTAGATGACTTATAAGCTCATTAAAGGTGTGGGTCCCACGTGAAAAAGGGTGACTTATTAGTTTTAAGTAGGGGTGAACCAACTTAAAACTTATAAGCAGGGGTGACTTATAAGTTGGTGGTGTTTGGCAAAATAAGTCACTTATTTCACTTTTTAACTTATAAGTAGGTGACTTATTTGGAACCCAACAGGCCCTAAGTAAAACTACTGCTGGGAGATTCGCTCCACACAACTAAAGATGGCCTTCAATAGAAGCAAAAGGAGTAGTAGGGTATAGAACCTGCGCTGCCACACCCACACAACACTTCCAAATAAAATGGCGCTGGCGCACTGCTGATCTATTGGAGAAGCACAGCATGAACCGATGAGGCACTGATTCTTGCTGCAGATTGAACTGTATGTCGGAAGTCATGGCTGCCCAAATGAACACGAATTCAGATGCAGATGAGCCTTCAGGCACCGGATATTAGCAGGGACTCTCCGCCCTAGGAACTAATCTCCAGCATGTGTTGTAGCTGCACTCCGGCCTCTGGCTGATGCACCAGCATAACCAAACACTGGCTCCCAGACACCATGGCACTGCCGCACCTGCATCGTACCACCTCCAGGCCACCATGCACCTCCAGACGCGTCCCTTCTGCATGACTGTCCCAGCCGCTCGTCGCTTCCAATCTACCACTCCCTTTTACAGAGCCAAGAGCTTTCGATGAAGCAGAATATATGAGAACTGCAAGGACACAATGACTGTTTAGTTGCAGCTTTGGAAACAGAAAGTTAGTGCCGCCGCTTTTGAGTTGTGAATACGGGTGGGAAGAGATGGTTCGGCTGCTGCATAAGGACTCATAGTGGTGGGACCCTCAGATGACGTAGCTTCACGAAATCGCAGCAAAATGTGCTAATGGGGTTCTCCTGTTTAGGTATAGTAGATATGTTTTGTCTTCTTCTGTTGATATTTGGCTTCATTTTTCTAATAAATGGTAGATGCGAGAAGTAGAAAACCATGATTGGCAGTGTATGTAATTTATAAATAAGTACAAGGGTATTTTGAGTTATTTTTACCATGATGGCAATAACAATTTATAAATAGGTATAGAGATATTTTGTGTGAAATTTTTGGTAATGGAAGTGATGCAAGATTTACCTTTTCCTTTAATTAGCATGATAATTTTTAAGGCCTTATTAAGACAAGTAGAGCTTTTTTTTCCTTGGCCAAATACTAAATTAACATATGCTCAAACCAAGATCCAGTTGAACTTTTAAAGCTTTGACCATCAATTGCTTTTAAAATATGGCTCAATCCAAGGAGAGGTTTACTTTCATGATTCGTACAATTCATTGCACACTCCAAGTTTGTAACCATATTTTCTAATAAAAGCAGCGGTAAATTTTGCTTCTAAACACCATTAGAAAAAAGTCTGTTTTTAGGAAAGTTTGTAACCATAATGGTGCTTCTGAATAACCATAAGATCATTTTAGAAGAAAAACAGTTGAAAGTTTCCCTTCGCTAAAGAATAATTTTTTTTTTGAGAATTCGCTAAAGAATAATTATGAATGCAGGGATGCCCTCTGTCAATCAAATTGTTTTCCCATCTCCTATATCCACCAAGAGTCAGTCAACTCCGTAGCAGCATTAGTTCTATTTGATTAAAAAAGAAACTCTAAATTCACTTGATTTCATTTCACTTGCTTGAAGGTTGTGGTTGGAAGCAACCTGAAATCCACTTCGGCAAAGCATTTCATGGACTGACATTTGTGCTTTGAAACTGGAGCAAATTGCCCATGAGATGCAGTCACAGGCCTAGTTACATTTGCATAACACTATATATAACAGCATTGCTCCCTTACCATCACAATTTCCTTGTTAACTACAGATCAACCTGCCAAGAAAATCAGGCCCTGCTACCCTACTCATATACCTGAAGAAAATCTGGATACAAAAGAAACAAACATTCTTGTTTTTTTTATTAAAAAAATACATGAGTAGTACTGGTTTGTATTGCCCATGAGAAGGCAATCATAGGTCTAGTTACATCTGCATAACACTATAACAGCATTGCTCCCTTACCATCACAACTTGTTAACTACAGGCCAACCTGGCATGAAATTCAACCCCTGCTGCCCTAGTCATGACACCCGAAGAAAATCTGGATATAAAAGAAACAAATATTCTTGTTTTAAAAAAATACATGAGTAGTACTAATATCACGGAACAAGTTCATAAGAATCATTCATATACCAGAGTAGTGTATAGTCAGCCATCAATTCAATACCAAAAAATCATTTATGTGATACATCATGGGTATCAGAACATAAATGAAGAAACTAAAATACCTACAAGTTTCATCATGCTACCTAAGAAACTAAATGAAGAAGGATCAAAAACATGATCAATGCCCAGCTAGAGTTAGCAAATCAGACGCAGCTTCACACCATTTGACATGCGATTTATGCTCAGCGTTTGGGGTTTGTCATGGACCACCAGTCACTGTTTCTTTGGGTTCTGCGAATCTGAGAAGAAATCGACAAATCGTAGAACGGGGGGTCCCTGGGATCTCTGGGCTCCTGTTCTGCTTCCTCCGGAGCATCAAGAGGGGCACTGCTGTCACCGAAGATTTCCCCGGTCGTCGCCGCATCAGCGCTCTCACCGTCGGCCTTCTTCTGGTGTCCAGGCGACGATGCCACCGTCTCCGAGTCCTTGTCGCCGGCCTTCCTCTTACGCCCAGGCCCCGCCGCCGTCTCCGCACCAATCTCCTCGTCCGCCCCCTTCCGTCCAGGCGTCACCACTGCAGACGCAGCGGGGGCCTCGCCGTCCGCTTCCGCCGCCGCCATAGAACTCTCGTCGTCCACGTTGGCATTCCGCTTGCGGTACACCTTGCACATAACAAGAAGGTCCGAGCAGCCCGCTTCTTGGCCGCCTTCATCGGGGTCGAGGCTGAGCTCCACCATGCGCCATCACTACGGGATACAGTCGTTTCGCCGAGTGCCAGGGGCACTCGACAATGGCCCAAAAACACTCGGCAACTGCTTTGCCGAGTGTAACACTCGGCATACAACACACAGCATCTTTTTGTCGGCAAACAGCTATTTGCCGAGTGCTTTTTGTCGGGCACTCGGCAAAGCCTTTGCCGAGTGCTGGATTTACACTCGCCAAAATGAAAATGCAAAAAAACCCAAAAATAATAGCAAAATTTTCATTTTTTTTTCGGGGGAGGCCGCCACCAGCCAGCGCCCGCCCGTCTTCATCGAAGTCAGTGCATTTTTTGCGCTAAAATCACGGCTAACGCAGCCGGCGGGATTCGAACTCACGACCTCTCCTTCACGTGTCTGCTACTCTACCACTGCACTACACTGTCACTTGGGTCTAGATTCCGTTATCTATCCTCATATATTATACTAAACCGAGAGTAAATTGCTTGTTTGAGGCCCTAAACGAATTGAAATCAAAAAGTGGTCAACTATAAAGTTTCATAACTTTTCGAGATCTATAATTTTCCTTTAGTAAGTTTTCCATCCGAGGTCGTTTGAAAAATTCGAATTTCAAATTTGAGAGATTTAAACGTAGTTTTGCATGGTAAGATGATTTCAAATCAAAAAGTTGTCAACTACATAGTTTCATAACTTTTGGAGATCTACAATTTTCATTTAGGAAGTTTTTCCATCCCAGGTCTTTTGAAAAATTCAAATTTTCAAATTTTCAAATTCAAACGTCGTTTTTGCATGACAAGATGATTTCAAATCAAAATGTTGCCAACTACAAAATTTCATAACTTCTCAAGATCTACAAATTTTATTTTGGTCATTTGTTCATCCAACATAGTGGTAGTAACATTGTTCACAAATCTTATATATCTCTCTTCTACTTTCATGAAACTAATATGAGAGATGTAGATTTTATGAACAACGTTATTGTCGCTTTGTCAAATGAAGAAATGACCAAAATAAACTTTGTAGATCTTGAGAAGTTATACAACTTTGTAGTTGAAAAGTTTTTCATTTGAATTCATTTAGGGCCTCAAAAATTGCTTTGAAAAACTAATTTGCCGAGGGCCAAAAAAATGCACACGGCAAAATGCCTCTTTGCCGAGTGCCAAAACAAAGGCACTCGGCAAAATACATCTTTGCCGAGTGCCAGAAAAAGGCACTCGGCAAAGACGCATTTTGCTGTGTGCCAAAAAATAGCACTCGGCAAAATACATCATTGCCGAGTGCCAGAAAAAAGGCACTCGGCAAAGACACATTTTGTCGAGTGTTTTTTTTCCCGAGTGTATTTTATTTGGCACTCGGCAAAGACTGTCTTTGCCGAGTGCCCGATAAAATACACTCGGCAAAGCCTCCAGCACTCGGCAAAGTGCCGGCTTCCGGTAGTGCATGCTGAACGCACATGATTGCCGTCCACCTTCTCCATGAAGGCGAAGTGCTGATACTGCCCTATCTGCTTCCGCTGTCGGCGGCCGCCGCAGTCAGAGAACACGGCGGTCATGGGCCAGGGGTAGGCCCAGCCTCCCTCCCTCCCGGTGTCCACTGTGCGCTTCTTGCGCTTGTCCACTTTGCCCTTGTGCTTCTTGGAGGGGCCTTGGGGCGCAGCGTCGTGAAGAAGACCACGCCCTCTCCCCATCGTCCGCAGTCGCCGGCGAGTACTGGCTGGTGAGCAGTTCTGGGTCCGCGGCATACAGGTCGGCCTCGTGAATGAAGTCACCCACCTTGGTGCCGGAGACGACCCGGTGGCACAGGTAGGAGTCAATGAGCTCCTTGTAAGTGGGGTGGCCGGTGAAGGTCGTAGGCGGCGGCTTGGGCGAGGCGGAGCCGACGGCGAAGGTCGCAGGCGGCGGCTTGGGCGAGGAGGAGCCGACGGCAAAGGTCACAGGCGGCGGCTTGGACGAGGAGGAGCCGACGGCGAAGGTCGGAGGCGGTGGCTTGGGCGGGCCGCCAGCCATGGCGACGGCCTTTCGGGAACCTTTGTGAGTTGCGATCTCGCGATGCTTTTCTGGAACCTTTGTGAGTAGCGATCACGAGGAGGCGATGCCAGGCGCAGCGGCGGTTTATATAGCCAGCTGGACGGTCCACAAGTTGGTTTGTGTAGTTTACTCGCAAAAAAAAAGTTGGTTTGTGTAGTTACAGTTCTTTGTAAAATGATTTCTCTTTCATTATTTATTATTAAGGACCTATTTGCACGCTGGAAAATTTTCCAGTTCATGTGTTTTTTCTATGAAATTGATTTGTTTCCTAAAATTACTTTGTGAAATTCCTGCATTTCAAGCAAGTCCTTTATAAGAACAAAGATATTTGAACTTTATTTTCTGTTTGTGTTTAATAGAAAGAAATTGGAGAAAAATATATGGAGATTTGTGAACATTAATTTCTGCTGGCATTGTTTAGGGCATGTACAACTCACAGACGGAGATCCGTCTCCAAGCACCTCGAATCTATCATATAGATAGGTATAAGACAGGTTATACAACCCACAGACGGGGTTCTCTCTCTAAGCTGTTTAATGCTTTGCATGTAGCTAAGATCAACTATAAATAAATTTTTGTATACAATTGTGTGGTTATTTCATAGAAAATGTATCAAGGATAAATAAGAACAACATGATTACAATATATTTTTTAGAAACCATCGATATAATAATTATGTTATATTTAGTTGCAACGCCTTTTGTCTAATTTCCTTTGTTTACATAGCATTGCCATATGTGCTCGATTAGATTCTTCTTGAGTTTCCTATGTGTTGGCCAAGCGCTGATAGCGGAATTTCCAGTTCATCGCTTTTGGAGGGCGTAAATATTCTCTGCCAAAACATCCAATGACTCCAGCAAATTTTCCCAAGATGATCAAAGAGGGAGTGAGTTCACAAATTGTAGACGGTGTTTTATGAGAACAAATAGCATAACACATAAGCTAGATAGATAAGCTAAGCACCCCAAACAGCTAAATGCTCACTGAAAGCATATTTGGTTCAATCAGACCATACATTGCAGTAGGTGCCAAACAGTGCATTTGGTTCAATCAGACCATATATTGCATGCAGTAGATGCAAAACAACCAATATTTGGTTCATTCAAGAGCTCACAGTTTGATCATTGTTTCATGTTTCATTCAGCTTGTCTGCAGACAGTTAATTAAAATTACTTGTTTCATCTAGCCAAGTCCTTGTTCTTCATAGCCAGCTTGTAGTGTATACTGAAATCGATGTCTCAGTAGTTGGATTGATCTGCTAACCAGCCCTCTGTCTGTATGCTCCTGTCAACCAAATTTCCTTCTAAATTCCATAACCCATGTTCTCCATTCTGTAGGCACCAAATTTTTATGTAAGACTATGAAACTGAGGACAAATTCTTCGAAACGAGATTCTTTGAACAATCCATTGCCTCTTGGTTCCTTATATTGACACATTGCCTAATTTGCTCCTCCATGCACAATTCAAAGCTAGAAAAATAACAAGCATAGATGCATGAACAGAGGGGAGGAGCAGCTCGCCATGACCTGGTGGCGGCTGATACCCTGAATAGCGGGCTTGCCTCTGGATTGTGGATTAGTAGCTACCTCTGCATTGCAGGCTAGCCTTGAATCTATACAGGAACAGGAGCATTTGAACTAGTGGACGTGGGGGCTGGTGGAGCGCAGCTGGATACCCTGGGCCGCCACCACCAGACGGCGCCAGCGGGGGCAGCCTCCCGTCAGAGGACTGTGTGGACGAAGACGAGCACCACAACCGTCTCCCCCTCCGACTCCAATTTCCACGCGCCCCCCTCGATCCGCCACTTCTTGCCCCTGTCCATCATCTCCGCCTCCACCAGCGCCACTTGACACCGCTCCCGCACGACCACCGTGGTAACGAGGCCGTCGAGCATGGGCGCAGCCTCACCTCGCGCCAAACACGACGGCCACCCGCGCGGGTGGGGGATTCTCCCGTGAGCACGGCCTGATCAACGCGTCGTCGCTCGGAAGCGACGATGCTGTACAACGCATCCTCGTCTGGTGACTCAGTCTGGGAGCACGAGTCGGCGTCGTCGCCTCGCAAGACGACGGACTCGCCCATCTTCTCCGTCCCGAGGGTGTTTTCTGCAAAAAATAAGACATAGAGACGGGTTGAATCGCCCCGTTGTACGTGCCCTTAGTTCCTCCCCCTAAATTTTAGTTCTCATCACATCGGATGTTTGGACACATGCATGGAGTATTAAATATAGGCTAAAAAATAATTAATTGCACAGATTCTGACTAATTTGCGAGACGGATTTTTAAGCCTAATTAGTCCATGATTTGACAATGTTGTGCTACAATAAAGCTACAGTAAACATGTGCTAATGACGGATTAACTAGGCTTATTAAATTCATCTCGCGGATTACTGAGGACTTCTGTAATTTATTTTATTATTACTATCTGAACACTCCCATGTAGCACCCGATGTGATACCCCTAAACTTTATACCTAGGATTTAAACACCACCCAACTAAAGTATTTCTGAATGTTGGGTGGGTTTTATCGTCGTGCTGCATCTTTCCTTGGGCAGCAGGTACAGGCATCTGCCTGCAGCTAGAGCAGACAGGTCCGTATAGGAACAAGAAAAGCGGTTCATTGTTCTTGCCATTATATCATCAATGCTCAAATTCACCCATACATCTCAGTGATCATTCATAGAACAAACAGAAAATGTTAAACCGAGCATGAAGCAAATTTGAAAGACTACTTAAATATAGAACCTCCAACAAATCAAAAGAATTAATTATATGCTAGAATACCATTGTTTCACACCAAGGGTTAAAATACTACACAAATAAGTTACAGGAAAATGCTCAAGTACAACACCCTTCATCTGCTCGAAGTTCAGGTTATCACTCATGTTTGTGGCTGCCGAGTCCAGGCTTTAAAGTGGCACAAGAATTCCTGTTGGAAAAAAAGGAGATTGAATCAATGTAATTGGACCAAGACATATCTCCTATATCAGTTGTAGCCATGATTAAATCAATGATCAACGCATTTTTACCTTTTTAGTACTAATGCAATACCAACATGAGTGGGTGAGGGAGGAGTTGGGTTCTTTCAGATGCAAACTATACTTGGTGGTAGTAAAGGGATGGCTGGTAGGAAAGGAAGCAAGAGCTCACTCATTCTGGTGCCTCACAGGCAGGCACCTGCATTTTTAGGAGACGTGGGCACATAGCACTACTGGATTCAGGTTCTTTGCCGAGTGCCTGAGGCACTCGGCAAAGGCCAAATTGCATTCGGCGAAGCCTTTGCTGAGTGCGGCACTCGGCAAAGAACACACGGCAAAAAATTAATCGGCAAAGCCCTCATTGCCGAGTGTTTTTTATCGGGCACTCGGCAAAGGCTTTGCCGAGAGCCCCGGGGGCACTACCGGACTCAGGCTCTTTGCCGAGTGCCCGTGACACTCGGCAAATCCCCATATACACTCGGCAAAGTCTTTGCCGAGTGTAACTCTCGGCAAAGATCGCTCGGCAAACCTGGTGACGGCAAATGCCTCTTTGCCGAGTGTCTTTTGTCGGGCACTCGGCAAAGGCTTTGCCGAGTGCCAACAAAACACTCAGCAAAGAAAAGTTGCCCTACGGCGCCAATTGACGGTAACGGTCGCTTTGCCGAGCGCCTCACGGGGGGCACTCGACAAAGACCGCCCTCTTTGCCGAGTGTTACACTCGGCAAAGGCAGGGAGGCTTTGTCGAGTGTCTTCCTTGTGACACTCGGCAAAGGAAGGGAGGATTTGCCGAGTGCCTTACTAGTGACACTCGGCAAAGGCAGGGAGGCTTTGCCGAGTGTCTTACTTGTGAGACTCGGCAAAGAAGGGAGGCTTTGCCGAGTGGCTTACTAGTGACACTCGGCAAAGCCTCCCTGCCTTTGCCGAGTGCAATGGCCATAGCACTCGGCAAATCCTCCCAGCTTTGCCGAGTGTCTTGGTCATTGCACTCGGCATAGCTGGGAAATTTGCTTTTTTTTGCATTTTTTTGTTCATTGCATCCACACGTACATATATCACACAACCATCACATATATATCACATATCACACAACAATCACATATATCACACAGCCATCACATATAGTCCATAACCATGACAAATATCATCACAAGTTGTCCACAAGTATCACATAGTCCACAAATATCATCACAAGTTGTCCACAAGTATCACATAGTCCACAAGTATCATCCAAGTGCCGCCACAAGTGCCACCATTCACAAATAAGCATCACAAGCACAAGTCCATCTACCTCTATTGTTGACGGCCACTCCACCGGTCCCATTGCGACTGAGGTGTGCCCTGAGCTGGAGGTGTGTCATGAACATCATTCGACGCCGCCGATTGCCCCTGCACAAAAGAGGCTCTTAGCATTTTGTGTGATCCGTCGGACGTCCGGCACATAGCATTTCCGATAATTAATTGGCTCCTACTCCTACATAGCAGCTGCATGGAGGTTCTTATCCGCGTTATTTCTGCGCACATACGTAATATAATTTGATTTGATCTTATTTGATTGGTGGAGCTAGCAAGCTTACCTTACTCAACTTTGTTTATCATCTTTTATATTTGGTGGGTTATGCAATCCATGTCAGCTCAGCAATGTAGAATCAATCAGCACTGTCAATGTGAATATATTTATTTTCTGATGCACCATCTGTGATCTCTACTTTATTTCAAATTATTTTCTTTTGGACCAGAAGAAAATGAATATCGATCACAGATTGTAGTAAAAGTTACTAGTCTAGCTTCTTTCTCGATAGAAAACAATGGCAAAAAAAAAAATCAAAGGATGGATGCAACTCTGTTCTCAAGATAAATATTGGGAGAGCAATCTTTTTATCATAATTTTTCTTTGTACTGACACACTTATGCCCTTATTTTGGTACCCATATTTTCTATTACACATACACATGCATGTGAACATTTCTCCAAACGCCCATGAACTTTATATTGTCCCTAGTTATCTGATCTGCAGTAGCACATATGACTAAACTGGTCACCTGCACACCTGTTACAGTGATGCATGGATCATGGATGATGGATGCATGCACGCATATCTCACTGACTGACACCAACGGGAGATGGATGCCATGCTGATGATATACTGCTGGACTGCTGCTGCTGGTGCAGGAGGACAGACAAAAGCAAGCAAGCGCACGTCGTAGAGTACAACACTTGCTTGCTGCCCACTGTTCCGGCACCGATCGACACCAAGTACGCAGCACAGCCACAGGTCAATGTTCAGAGTCCAAACAGACTTCAGACACACACAAACACAGTACTACTACTACTACTACTACTACAGCGTTGGATGCTGCTAGCTACTGAGTGGATTTGGAGTAAACAAATGGCGATGCTGGGCGGCACCAGCCCGGTACAAGCAGGCGCGCCCCAGGCGGATGATGGGGCGATGTGGTTCCGACCAGCGACGGCGGCGAGAACCACTGTTGGAGGTGTGGGGCTTGACATGGTGCTGTGGGAGAGGATGAGGTGGGAGGTGGAGAGGGGAGGCCGGTGGGTTGCAGCCACCGGCAATGGCGACGAGTCTCGGATCTTCTATTTAAGTGGTGGTGTTAATTAGTTTGCTTGACTCTTGAGTCTCGGATCTTCTATTTAAGTTCAGTCAAAGTCCAGAAAAAGCTGCGTTTCATGGCAGCACCAAACCCTCTATGTATGTTAGTCGCTGACCCCATATGCTCCAACGTGGGCTAAAATTAAAAAAAGACACAAATGTGACATGTTTATTTGAATACGGACAGCGAATAAAAACCGGTAGAGACATCCACTACTAGAGAACAGACTTTAGAACGATGTCTCAATTTAGCATTAGCCTCGACATTTTTTGCCCCCGGGACTAAAGGACCTTTAGTCCCAGTTAGTAATACCAACCGGGACTAAATGTTATTTTATTCCCGGTTGGAGCCACCAACCGGGACTAAAAAGTCCTCCAACCTTTAGTCCCGGTTGGTAATACCAACCCAGACTAAAGGTAGACCCTTTAGTCCCGGTTGGTAACACCAACCGGGACTAAAGGTCCTCCGATGGGTTAGTTCAAAAGGAAAGCATCACATCCATTGTTAGATGTGTTGTGTAGGTGGGGTGGTAAGCTCTGCGCGAGGCAGTGCATGAGGTCTTGGGTTCGAATCTCAGAGGGCGCAGCGGTGGGAGGCATTATTTTTTTTAAAGCTGAGAGGATCTTTAGTCCCGGTTGTGGCAAACCGGGACTAAAGAACAACACTTTAGTCTCGGATCGCTAGTCCCGGTTGGGAAACCGGGACTAAAACCAATTCCCAACCGGGACAAGATATCAAATCTGTAGTAGTGATCCTAAAGTTGTTGGACCTTTGGGATAGTAGAGTGCCAATGCATACTTTCCCATAGCATTTCTGCTTTGTGAAAGGAAAGACAACTACCCTTGCAAAAGCCGCATGCACATATCATGGTGCATTTGTCTCAACATATCATTTGGATTCACATTCATATATCCATATCCACATTCACATTTAGATTTAAGGTAGAGAAACTCACAGGAGTGACATCAGGATCATTTGGTAGAGTGAATATCATCGGTGGTGGAACATAGCCTGAGTGAGCTCCAAGACCTTGAATATACTGAAACATCTGCTCCATCCTCCGTCGATCCTCCTCAGCCCTCGCCTCTGCCTCCTCCCATCGCCTCCTCTCTTCCGCCACCTCGGCCTACAATATTTCACCCCAATGATACAACGCAAAGCAAAGGTATGTAAAAATCAATGAACGACGAATAAAACAGAAATAACCTTGAGTGCCTGCACCGTGTGTTGTGTACAGTCCGGCCGTGTGCGTATGGCCGGGCTCGAGCTTGTGCTCCTTGCTCGAATCTGGGAGAGAGACCTAGTACGGGTCGGGTCGATTGCGCCGTCGCCAATCCAGTACCGCCCGTGCTTCTTCCACTAGTACAGAGACGGGACCTTTAGTCCCGGTGGGTAACACCAACCGGGACTAAAGGTGACTCCTGACATGCCACGGGGCCGGCACCCTTTAGTCCCGGTTGGTAATACCAACCGGGACTAAATGTTATTTTACCTTTTTTTGTTTCTATTTCTATTTTCCTTTTTTTTCTATTTTCACGCTGCTACCAGGTTTTTTTTTATTTCTATTTCTATTTTCTTTTTTTCCTATTTTTAATTGATGATTCGTTTTGGTTTTTGAATACGCATTCTACGCTGCTAGAATATATGTACGTTTATAATGTTCAACATTTTGTATAAACTATAGTACGAAGGACCTTTAGTCAAGGATCAGCGGTACAATCCTATAGAGCAGATCATGTTCAAGTTCGTGCTGCATGGTTCGAGAGCTGAGCTTTTAAGTTAGCTTTCACTCTTCTGAGCAAGCGAGGTGGTGCTAATAGGTGGGACTGGCCAGCAATTCTAGCATATTGCATACTGGGCCGGCCCATCGAGGCCCTATAAACACCCGGGACTAAAAGACCTTTAGTCCCGGCTGGTACTAAAGGTATATCTTTAGTCCCGGCTCGTAATACCAGCCGGGACTAATTGATTTGGTCTAGGCTGCTGTGCCGGTGGGGGCTGTGCTAGGCTGCTGTACGGTTGTAAACTGGAGTACGCAATATGCTTCAGTAGTTTGGCTACTGTACGGTTGCAAACTGGAGCACCGGGACTAAATCTGAATTGGGTACCCCACGTGAGGTAGCAAACTGGAGTACGGTTGCAGGCACTCTTCAGTAGTTTGGCTGCTGTAGTATATTCAGATACACCGCGACCACACACACGACACACATAAAGACTGCCGGTTACAGTTGGAAGCTTTAGTCCCGGTTGAAGACAGCAACCGGGACTAAAGGTCCTTCTAGTTCTGGATGGAGCCTCCAGCCGGGAGTAGACTTTTACTCCCGGTTGGAGGGACCAACCGGAAGTAAAAGTTAACCTTTAGTCCCGGTTGGTAGCTCCAACCGGGACTAAAGGTCCCTGCAGCAAAAGCCAGCTGCAGTAGCCGTTGGGCAGGGACATTTAGTCCCGGTTGGAGCTACAAACCGGGACTAAAGGTCTCTCTAGTCCCGGGCGCGAAATATACCGGGACTAAAGCCAAATTTTGAGCTGGATCAAAGGTCGTTTCTCTAGTAGTGTTCCCTCCTCCCAACCTCATGACGACTTCTCCATCAAGGTCCTCAGAGGTGGGATCGTACTCTGGCCCATGGACCTCCCTTGATATTGTTGTGTACTCAGTGAGGCGGGTGTGGATGGACGAGTTGTTGTACGCCTCAGGCGGGTCCTCCGGGTTGTAGTGGACGTCGGACGTCGCCTTGCCCTTGTGGGCCATTGCCCACGCCTCGAACTGGGAGATGGGCGCGCCACCATGTGACGCCGACTGCGAAAGAAACAACAGGATGATTAGAAATTTGCATAGTTGAGCTTTAGAATAAAGAAATGGATTCAGCATACCCATTTAGCTGCGTAGGCCGGGAGGCAAAGGTTGCCTTGATGGTGTGGTGCACCAGGCATCATCAAACGCCGCTCCCGGCAAGCGTTGTGCGTCTCCCACCACTCGGGGCAGCACCACTTGTCCACCATTGCCTCCCAGCAGTCTTTGTGCCTAGTGCACCACCACGGAACCACCTACACGACATCAAGTATATGTAGATCAAATTAAGCTTATTTAATCTTAGAAAAAATCAGTATTAATCTTATATATTTACCTTCATGTATTGTTCCTTGGTAAGCGTCTCATTTCTTGCCTCTTTTTTCGTGACCTTCCTAAACTCGAAGGTCGCGTTGTATGTCACGACGGCCTAGAGGCGCGCCTCGTAGTGCATGTCACCCACGAGTTTGTGACAAGCTTTGTTAGCCGCCGCCATCGCTGCCACCTCCCATCCTGGCTCGCATATGAAGAAATCCTGTATGTAGACGCAATGTATCCTATCATTATTTGAAGAATGTCCAATGAATGCGATGAATTGAGCAGTGTAGTGAGACGAAGACTTACCCATAGCTCCGTAATCACCCACTCTGCCTTATGGCCGTAGATCCTGCCATCCCGATCATATGCATCTGCGCAGACGGCATAGTGGGCAAACGTCCAGGCCGGCTGCCGCACTCCGGCAAAGTCAACAAAGCTAGGGAAGTGTGTCTTGCACAAAAGACCAAGAATGCCATTGGGATGGCGTCCGTGACCACCTACACCCACAATCATGAAACCCCTGCCCAAGTGATCAAGAAAAATTATTAGTTTCAACATAACAAATGAGAAAATAGTGACAGCATGTAAAGTTACTTACTTTGAACCACCGGGTCGAACCATCGGGCGTCTCTCAAGAAGTATCGGTCGCTTCGGGAGTTGCGAGGGACCTCGCTGATAGAGTTTAGCCGTGCCAGAGGAAGAGGAGCCCCCTGCTGCCGCACCACAGGAAGAGGAACCCCCCGCCGCCTCCTCAGCCTCGTCCTCCTCGTCGTCCTCCTCGTCCTCCACCGCCTCCTCATGCTCCTCGGGCACCTCCTCCTCCTCATCCTCCATCGCCTCCTCGTGCTCCTCAGGCACCTCCTCCTCGGACTCCTCCACCTCCTCCTCCTACCTCTGTGGCGGAGGAGCCTGACGACCCCTGCATTTCCTTGGCGGTGGCGAAGGAGCTACCTCCTCCACCCTCTTGTATTTTGACTTTACATTCCTTAAACCCCTTAAGAGACCCCCGCCGCCCAGCATCTTTGTTCAATCACCTACAATTACAAAGAGATACAAAATGAATAAAACATAATTAGAAAGAGATGTAAAATAAATAAGACGTAGTGTAAAATGAACAAAACATAATTAGAAGGCAACATAATATTACATGTCTTAGAAATAATCATCATGATCGGTATTAGCTGGATCATAAGTCTCATCATCACTATCATGCATGTCTACTTCCATGTTGATATCATGACCATCCGGAGAAGCAATGTTGTCATCACTATCATTGCCTAATTCTAATCGCCGAAGTAATTCTAAGTCCTTCACATTTTGAACCTCATCCCCATCGTCCTCATCATCAACCCTTTCATTGTCTACTTCCATTATGACCGGATCGGTTATGTCTATCACAAAGCTCCCTTGTAGCCCCTCTTCTTGAAAGAACTCTCCGTCATATGTGTTTGGGTCAAAGTTGTAATCTTCATTGTTTGGGACAGGTAGTTTACTGTGTGGCGATACCTTGTTCACAACATCCCAACCCTTAAGATGCGGGTCGTCTTTGCACGCCCATGGGAGATAATAAACTTGTGTGGCCTGTTGAGCCACGATATAGACATCGTCTCCTAGGTACTTGGAATCCTATCGAATTTCGACTATCAGAGCCGATGCTGACTGTAGGACGCAAGCCTAGTTAGAAATTGGCCGTCTTAAGGCTTTGAAATTGCTATAAAATCCTTGCTCTATGAACCTTGATATTTTCTTCTCTACTATATGTCTACCCTTGCTATTCATCTCTACCTTGGTGCTTATTTTAAAGCCTTTGTTCTCATCTTCACTCCTTGATTTGATTTGCTTTTAGAACTATTCCTCATCACCTTCTTGCGTAATCTGAAGATAAGTCTTAGGATTGTTACTCCTAGTGTAATAAAAACGATAGTATCGCAAGTTGAGTCAATGATTGAGATGTGCATCTTTATTGCTTTGTCGAATTATCATTATGTTTATGCTTGTTTTGGATTTTTATAATGATTGCAATGATCTTGTTGGGTGTCCCCACAATTTCATTTAGCTTATAGGCCTAAGGTATAATGATTAGTGAAATAAATAGTTGGGTTATGGTTTTCCTCTGTTCTCTCTATACTATCTTTTTGGAGCAGCCTACACTCTGTCTTATATCTCTAATTTTGGATGATCACAAATCATGGAAAAATTCTGGACAATAGTAGACATCAATATCTTTCTCTGAGGGTAAGAATCACCCAAATAGCTATTTTGGTTATGGAGATATGAAAATCACAAGGCGATGCATCTGTGTTGTTTAGAACCTGGAATAGTTTCTGTTGTGCACTGTTTTTGACCAAGTTAACTGCAGAATTTGGAAAAGTGTTCTATAAGGAAGTTGTGGATAATTTTATAAGCTTTCCAACGGTATAAGCTACAACTTCATTGGATTAACAGAATGAGAGTTACAAATGTTTTACTGTGCTGCTGTTTTTCTGCTCACGAGGAATTCCAGATTTCTTGTTCCTGCTCATATGCGAGAGTATCATTGGGATGTCAGAATGACTTCATACTAGTTAGCTTATCTAAAAGAATATGCAAGCTATGCTTGGTGTCCCCTAGTTTATTTTTCTTAAGGGGGTAGCCAAGTGGAAGAATTTATAAGATGAAGTATCCTACGTTCTAGTTTGCGCAGTAGAAGCGTGGTGGTACCCAAAGATATGAGAGAAACTTAGAGTTTCAATGGGATTTGGTTAAAGGTCCAAGGAAGGTTTAACCAAGATCATCAAGATTTTGATAGAGCTACTGGAGAAGTTTTCAAGTTAGTTTGGATAAAGAAACCTCAGCTAAGTGTTGATGGAGTCCAAGAAGAGGTTGAAGTAAAACCCATGTATTAGCTTTGCCAGATCTAGACAAGAGTTTCATATCTACAATGATGCACCTTGTCAAGGTGTGGGATGTATCCTTATGCAAGAAAGAAAGGTAGTGGCTTGTTCATTAAGTCAATTAAGGAAGCGTGAGTTAAACTACCTAACATGCATCTGAAGTTATCCATTGTGGAGCATGAAAGTACTGTCTTTTTGGAAGTAAAAGTGACATATAGGAGGGTCACAAGAATCTATAGGACATCTTCACTAAGTTGATCTTGAACTTGTGATATCCTCGTTGGAATGAGATTGATTATGACTTGGAAAAGTGCTATCACTTGGAGAAGCAAAAGTCATGGCCGATGATCTTAGCAATGGAGAGTTGTGCTAAGAAGGTTCGGGTGACACCAAGGACTAAGAGATTCGTCAGGCTCTGTTGGAAGATAAATATTTTTAGAAAGAGAATTGGTATTATAGGAAAGGTGGCCTAGTGATTGGAGATACCTGAGAGTTGTTCAAGGTGCCTATTAGAATTTTGGAATCAGTTGGGCAAGTTACTTGGAGTAAGATTTACAGGTATGCAAAGTAAAGTGGGGTCCTTATCAAGACAATGGAACTACACGAGGAAGTAAAGAAGAATCCAAAGACGAAGTATTCCTATCTCCTAGTCGACGTCTTCCGAATCTCGAGGACGAGATTCATCTTAAGGGGGTAGAATTGTAACACCCCAAAATTTGCCACTTTTGAAAATAGAGTTAAAATAATTTATTTATGAATTTTTGTGCACATGAAAACATAGGAAAATAAAAATTTTCATTAATTTAAAATTTATCATAAGGTAGAAACGTGTTTGTTGCATTCATGCCGGTCGCACCTCGTGTTTCTATGTGCAAAATGTGTATTTTTTATACGTTTAGGAGATGAATATCTATCTCTAGGAATTTTCCAGCTTCTTTCTGGAATTTAATTCCTACCTCCTTCAACTTAATCTTTATGTTTCAAGTTCCCAACAATATTTCTATGAGCTCCAAATACTTTATTTGGGTTCATCATGTTCCAAAGTGTCTCTGGAAATTTTCTCCAAATTTTCAGAGGTCTCGGAGTATTTTTTGTGGCTTAAATATCAATTATGGACTTTTCTAGAATTATTTTATCTACGAAATTAATTAATTCCAAAAATAATAAATCTCTCATTTATCCCGACGTTAAAAGCCCATGTGCAATAATCCTAATAAATCATAAAGACCCATGCATTTATTTACTAATGGGTTTTAATGATTATTTAGGCCCATTAGTAAATGTGGAGGGTGCAACGTTAATTAGTATCATATCGCTAGTTGACGTGGATGTGGGGAGTTTTTCTTCCTATATATATCTACCAACCCCTTGGGCAAAGCACACCAAAACTACCGTAAAGGGAGCCCCTAGTTTGAGAAATCCCTCGTGTAGTAAATTATATTTTTCTCCTCTTTCTCTACGCCACCGCGCTGCCCGACGCCGTAGACCCGCCGTTGACCGCAAGAAGGCCCTAGGTGACCACACCATTACATTCATCATTCCCTTCCTGTCCAGTTTTGCATCTCATCCTCATCAACAAATCTTGTCGTCCTTGTGATCTTGGCAATGTCAGTGCCGTCACAAGCTCATCTTGCACGGTCTCGGATCCCACCCGCCGCTTCCTGACTGGCAAGACAACAGAGCCAAGCACTACCGAGAAGCCCGATCCTAAAGGCCTGAAGCACCGTCGGCTGCCGTGGCTGTTTTCCGTCACCGGTGAGACCCTCTACATGTTCCTCTCTCTCTAGTTTTCTTTTACGTGTTGTCTTTGGATCATCGTCAGTTTCCGTAGCTTTCTGTTCGCCAACCGTCCCGTGTCTATGTGTCTACACTAGCACACAGCTTCTCATGCTAGAGCCGATGAGCATGCCGAGGAAAGTACATCGTCGATCGTTGCTTATTGCTGCTGCTTCCGGATTACCAAGCCAAGCTGAGCCGTCTTTCACCCACAACCGCATGCAAGCAAAAGTGAGAACTCAAATCGAAAGCAAATGCAGCGTGCAAGCGTAGTCTTGCCAGGCTTGAGCAGAACGTACGTCCATGATTAACAAGCCATCCGCACCTTCAGTTCCTTATATTAAATATATGGCTGATGCCATGCTTACCTCACCCTTGCATAGTAATCCATCTTTCTGTGTTCACTCCTAATTCTTTTTTTTTTGAATTGGGATAATTCACATGAGCCTTTGAACAATACCTTAGCTGCATGGATGGAACATTGAGTCTATGCATCCTTTCCACTAGACCCCTAAACCTTCATTCCTGTGCCGTTTTCCTATTACAGCTCGGCTCAAGTCCATTCAAGTTGCGCTAGACTCGTATATAACAACATAATCTACGGGTTAGAAATGACGTTTGGCATGTTAAAAGTTTCTGAGTTTTATAATTTAAATCTTAGTTTGATTAATCTGTATGTAACTAATTTTCTAATCTAAAAGCAATGTATGGGTTACACTACGGTATTTGATATAATTAACTGCTACATGAATATATTTTCTTTGTTTATAACTTGATTAGTTAAACCACGTTGCATATATTCAACTCAAAAATATGTGTTCTCGCATGTCATTCTATTTTTCAAAGTTAAAGTTTAATTTGCTTCATTTATATGGCAACATTTATGAATAAAACGTGACCAGTTTAACCCGCTTTTGAATCAAAATACAACTTGAATTAATAACCTTCACATGGTTTTATTTAATTAAAATAAATGAAGCATGTAGGCTTTTCTTTTCTTTTTATAATATATATAAAACTCCCGATAGTCATTATTTTTTAACGATAGTTCCGTTCTCGGCGTTTCTTGTGATCTTGCGACCGTAGAATTAGTTCTCTTTTAGTATGTTGTTTTATCTTGAGTGGTGTACTGTTCTTAGTTGATTTTATTTGTTTGCTTGTATGTTTGCCTATGCATGGTGCTTGCTATGAGTAGAACGAGAACCGCTTGTGAGCGCTGAAGATCAGAAGCTGATGATGACCAGAAGCAAAGTACGAGGAAGTTTGAGCAAGTGTTAAGGCAAGTATAGCATGGGATCTTCCTTGTTACCTATTCACCTTTAATCATTTAATTCATACTGCATGTGTCTACCTTGACTACCATTAAGGAATTCCTAGTACTTTGTACCTTGTACCTTGATACCTTTGGGGTATTGCATTGGGTAGTATGATGCTAGTGCTCAACTACAACCATGATCTTGTAACTTGGCTAATGTAATATGCAATAAACATTAAAAGATGCTTTTTAGCAACATGGAACAAGGGGGCTAGAGCATTGGGCTATTTTTATGGTGCTCTAGATTCCTCTCCTTAAGGACTTATCTGTAAGTGATTATCCGGGACTTATAGTACAGCTGTGAGGGCTATATGACTCTGGCTTTAGCTCAGTATGAGGACCTTTTCTAGCTTGTTAGTGGTTACCTTTATTGGCGTAAGAATGGCTTGACGAATCGGGTATAATGCGGCCTCTGTCCCCTTGTGTATAAGCTGCGTGTCATTGTGCCATCGGGAAGGGGGGCTCTACATCTGTTTGCCGAGTGAATCTAATGGCCCTAACTTGTTAGACGAACCTTTGGAAGGCTTCATAGTGAACCCTGTCGATCTTCCTTGGTAGTGGGTCAAGAGACTGATCACCTCGGGCGAAAGGGTAAATCACGACTCACAGTGAAAGTGTACAACCTCTGCAGAGTGTAAAACTGGTATATCAGCCGTGCTCACGGTCACGAGCGGCCTTGGAACATTTACAGAATAGATGATGAACACTAATGATATGGATGATGAAGATGCTCACTAATGATTATTATTCATGCTATTCATTATTCATGTTTACCTGATCATGTGTTTATGGGCTTGAGATAAACTTGTTGCTACTCCTATGCTAAAATCATGACTCATTAAAAGCTAATCATAGTTAAACCAGTGTCAGCCTTTTGAGCCTCATGAACCCCATGTTATATTTGTTGAGTACGACATGTACTTACGCTTGCTTTATTTTCAATTATTTGGATAAAAATCCCGGATGGGTACCAGATTGCTGGAGTATGGAGAAATTAGGCTTGTGATCAACCAGTCAGTTGTCCCTGTGGATTTGGAGTCTTCACTCGAAGATCAGAGTTGTCTTTCTGCTGTCTATACTCTAAGGTTATACTCTCTATACTAAGTATGTTATATAATTGAGCATTGTCTATTGATATTACCCTTATTTGTAGCTATATGTGAGATTTGACTTCCTGGGCTCACATATGGTGTGTATCTGGTTTTGTTCTTAAAACCAGGTGTTACACCAAGATTAGGGGTCCATCTTATTTTTTTAGGATCAAACCAATGGCATTTAAATATGACAAGATTAAGAGGTTTACGGCCATGAAACGTGAGTTCATATATTTCTTCAACTCTTCCATAATAATCGAGCCCATCAAGGGTGGGCGTGAAAACTCCGGTATTTGTGGTTCTTCGATTGGGCCGACTCTGCTCGTGTCTTGTTGTGTGAAAACGACATCCATTCACATCATAACCGGTAAATGACATGACCCTAAAGGCACAACCACTGGCAACCTGACTCAACTCGGCGCTCATAGATGCATCGGTTTGGCCCTACAAGCTCAAGCGGGATAGTTCGTTATATCATTCGCACGTACGAGCAACTTGTAATGTCAAACTAAGTATGAGCTAAATTAGAACGTACCTTGCGTTTGAACCAAGAAATGAAATTGGGTTTTCCATTTCCCGCACCCCGTTTAAGAAGGGTATGAAATTCCCGCGGGGTAGGCGCCCTTGATCGATGCCAGAATTCATGAGTAAATTTCCTGTACCGATGAGAAACAAGGGGGTTGGATGTAGAATAGTGACTAGTCGAGAACAAGTTTGTTGAAAAACGTGACTTACCCCATGTACGGCTCCACTTCTTCGAGGTTGGTCAGTACATATAGCATGATAGTGTGCCACTCTTCAGGACTCAAGGTCTTGAGGGTCTTACCACTTGCACTTCTGAGTTGCCCTCGGAAAAGGCTGAGGCTCGATTCATTTTCCCCAGCATTGTAACGAGGGGGTGGATTATGCACGCTAGGAAGGTTGTCACCATAGTATGTTGTTGTGAAGTTTGAGACCTCCAGAATTGATGCCTCTATGATGGAAGCTTCAATCTTGCATTTATTTCTATATTTCTTTCGAACAACCTTTAGGGTTCTCTCAATTGAATAGCACCAACGGCCCTGCATAGGCTCATCCATTCGTGCCTCATACAAGAGGTGCAAAATCAAATGCTGCATCGGATTGAAGAAGCCTGGTGGAAAGATTTTCTCCAACTTATAGAGCAACACAGGTGCCATTTTTTCCATGTCTGCAACCACGGCCCGAGATAACTCCTTAGCACAAGCTGGCGGAAGAAATAGCTCAACTCTGTCAGCACTTGCCAGACATGATCTGGGACATAGCCTCGAACCATCACTGGAAGAAGCCGCTCAAGCCATATGTGGTAGTCATGACTCTTGAACCCATTGATTCGCATAGTAGATAAGTTCACTCCCCTCCTCAGATTCGCTGCATACACATCAGGGAACATTAATGTTTGGAACCATTCTAGTACTTCCCTCCTTTGGGGCCTGCTTAACGTGAATTCGGCCTTAGGCCTAGTCCATTTCTTGTCATTTCTAGGAGGCTGCATCTCTTGCTTTGGTCTGTCGCATAACGTTGCCAGATCCACTCTAGCTTTAACGTTGTCCTTTGACTTATCAGTGTCCATGATTGTTCCCCAAAATGCCTCAGTGATATTCTTTTCAGTGTGCATTACATCAATATTATGTGGAAGAAGAAGGTCATCAAAATAGGGGAGCCTCTCCAAGCCCGACTTGTGAGTCCATGCATGTTGCTCGCCATATCCCACAAAACCACCTTCTACTTCATTGACCTCGAGAGCATCTATCTGAGCACGGACCGCGGCACCTGTCATCATCACCGGTGGAGGGTCTGTAACTTTGAGGCCTTTCGTAAAGTTCTTGGTGTCTTGTCTGAATGCATGGTCAAGAGGGAGGAATTGTCGATGTTTGTCAAACGAGGAATACTTGCCACCCTTCTTCAACCAAATAAACTTCAGAGCTGTCTTGCATACTGGGCATGGGAACTTGCCGTGAACACACCAGCCACAGAATATTCCATATGCCAGGAAGTCATGCAGGGAGTAGGGGTACCAAACATGCATCTTGAAGCTTCTCTTTGTAGCTCGGTCATATGTCCATACCCCTTCGTCCCAAGCATTGAGCAATTCATCAATCACAGGCTCCATGAACACACCCATACTATTCCCCAGGTGTTATCAACGACAAGAATATGTTCTGCCGTTGAAAGAGGACGCCGGGGGGGAGATTGAGCGGGATAACGAACAGGGGCCAACAAGTGTATGGGGCAGCCATCATTCCATAAGGATTGAACCCATCTGTTGCCAGCGCAACACGGACATTACGGGCCTCTAGAGCTTTCTCACGATGAATGTCATCAAAATGTTTCCATGATTCACCATCGGAAGGATGTACCATCTTATCTGGATTGTATCGACGTCCATTTTTGTGCCATGCCATCTGTTTCGCGGACTCCTCAGTCATGTATAGCCGTTGGATCCTCGGTACGAACGGAAGGTACCGTAGGATTTTCACGGGGATGTCAAGCTGCCTCTTGAGACCATCACCATAGTCTACCTCAAGGAACCTAGAGGATTTACACTTTGGACAGTGCTTAGCTTCCGCGTGTTTGTTCCTAAATAAGATGCACCCCTTTGGACAAGCATGTATCTGCTCATATGGCATCTTAAGTACACGGAGGAGTCTCCGCGACTCGTACATGTTCCTTGGCAGAATGTGACCTTCCGGAAGCAAAGTGCCAAAAACTGTCAGCATAGCATCGAAGGCGTCTCGACTCAGGTGGCACTGGGACTTGAAAGCCATAAGGCGTCCAATGGCATCTAGTTGAGAGACCTTTGTCTGGTCGTAAAGGGGTTTCTGTGCCGCAGACAACATGTCGTAATACGCCTTTGCGGTTCCATCTGGCTCCTCATCCCTATGTCCTTCACCGAAGTGTGCTTCATGATAGTCACCTAACATGTCTCCTACCCCGCCATCAGCATCAAGATCCTCGATGCGTTGTCTCATGACCTTGTCTCTCCTACGTCCTTCACCATGGAGGGTCCACCGGGTATAGTCTGCCATAAATCCATACTTGCCAAGATGTTTACCCATGTCCACCTTTGTTTGTTTACGCCTGTTCTCACACTCGCTGCAGGGACACCAAACTTTATCCGTTTCTTTAGCCTCCCGAAATGCTGCTTCCAAGAAAGCATTGGTCTTCTTCATCCATTCATCAGTCTGGTCTCCATAACCCCTTCGGCCAGTGTACATCCACTCACGGTCATCCATCCTTTACCACATACGCGAGTAATATAAGAATCCATTGCATCTACACGAGGATCCTACTATCTAATAGGTGAAGATAGGTCCTAATCCCACCCGATGATGCGTAGATGATGTTAGTTTCCATGCTCTACTCCTATCCGAGACAGAATTTCGGCAGCACCTCCCCGCTCTTCTCCAAATACACGTCCCGGCAGGGAGATTGTGTATCCGGAGAAAAACAGGGAGATGATGTCGAAACTCTGTCTCGGATCGGAGTAGACCATGAAAACTAACCCCATCTACGCATCCTCGGGCTGTCCAAAAAATGTGGACAATTCGAAACACATACGGTTATAGATATGCAAAGATCTGCATACTTCCAACCGTATCCCTTTCGAACGGGAGACACCTAACTTGGTTATGTGATCTACGAACATGATACGGAAAGAGGGGTTATACCTTGGGTGGCGAGGAATACGATCGGGGTCGCCGAGGTACTCCGGCTCCGCTCCGACGGGCTCTTCTCTGCAAAAAAAGAACATACAGGCTTAATTGAAAATTTTGACAGAACCTCCCCTACACGGTGAGGTTTCTAAAACCTGCAAAAAAACGTACGGCACGATGGCCGATAATCACATATGCATATGCATTGGATTCACATTCATATAAACATATATAATCACAAAGCAAATACTGTAGTTTGCAAACAAAGCAGGGATCTGCTTCCTGCGTTGCCAAATATACTAGTACTAGTAATATATATACACACACTCACTGCACGCACAGCCAAAAGTAATAAGTGATGACGACGTTTTATTTGGACATTGCCAAAATACTAATACTCATCACTGCAGCCGGCCGCCACAAATAACAAGCAAGTGATCGCAAAAGGATTTATGCTAATGGCAGCTAGCTTTTCTCAGTATGCATGTATATATTAGGCTAGCTAACTAGCCACTACAAGCTCCAAGCTGGCCAGCCGGCCGAAGAGCACGCACGCGCCTATATATATAATCCTCACACATATCTTTTGTCGTCTCAAGTTGGATTATATATTAATCATATGCATGATTAGTTTCAGCATGGGCCATCACTGTGTGATCGATGTACTCCATCATTCAACAACCAACCTGGAGATTAAAAAAGGTGCTATGCTATATATATATATATATATATATAATGGCTAGCTAGCTTGGTAATTTTGTACGTAGTACTACGCATTAGACCATTTCTATGAGATACATTAGCTACATGCGCTAGCTCTGGTGACAAATGGCTGTCAATTCTGAATGCCAAATTACTATGCTTTCTGCACATTTCAATCTTTGCTCGTCTTTCAGGTGCAGCAGGCCTTTGAGAAGTAGCTAGCTATAGTTTCAAGGCGCCTGGCAAAGACTGGCTTTAGAGCAGCAGGATGTACAGGGCTAAGAGGGCTGCTTCGCTCAAAGCAAAGCGCCGCGTTGGCAAGTATGAGCTCGGACGCACCATTGGGGAAGGAACATTTGCAAAGGTCCGGATCGCCAAGAATATGGAGAACTGGGATCATGTTGCTATCAAAATTCTTGACAAGGCAAAGGTTCACAAGAACAAACTAGCTGAACAGGTGAAGTGTTAAGACTCTGCATTCTATTTCCATAGATTTTCACTGCACGATTCAAAAAAAGTTATTTACAGTGAATTCCCTTCTGTTTGCGATATATGTCTAGTGAGAAAAAAGATAATTACTGATCCCACCCTCTCAACTGTATGTCAGATTAGGAGGGAAATCTGTACAATGAAGTTAGTACAGCATCCCAATGTTGTTCGCCTGTATGAGGTAATAAAGCTTAAACTTTAAATGTAAAAATATATTATTTTTTCAGTATTACGTTTCTTGCATTGGAATGGGATGCACATCCAGGTCTACAGTTCATAACCATTTATTTGCATTGTTTTTGTTCCTTTTTTTATGACAGGTGATGGGAAGTAAAACAAGGATTTACATTGTGCTGGAGTTTGTTATGGGTGGAGAGCTCCATGATATCATTGTAAGCACTGTTGTATCATTGCCAATGCTTCCTCTGTCATTTGACCTTATTCTTTTCTCATCAATGATAATTTATATAGCATGCTAGTTGCTAGCTGCTTTTCCAGCCTAAACTTTGCATGAAGAGACATTTAACATTCCATGCTTTATATATATAGCACGTTTGCTTCTTTTCTCTACATGACAGTTTGTGATTCACTGTCCAAATTCACAATCAGGCCACAAGTGGAAGATTGAAGGAGGAGGAAGCACGTAGATACTTTCAGCATTTGATCAATGCTGTAGACTATTGCCACAGTAGGGGTGTATACCACAGAGACTTGAAGGTGCAGTATTGTTCATCCTTGATTCTGCTCTTTGTTTGTATCATCAGTTATGATCAAGGAAATAGTATGAAACTTAAATGTTGATATTTCTCGTATGCAGCTAGAGAATCTGTTACTTGATGTTGCTGGAAACCTCAAGATTTCAGATTTCGGGTTAAGTGCTTTATCAGACCAAGTGAAGGTACTATCAGACAAGATACTACAGAAATTATTGTGTTCTATTTCTTTCTGTTTCTTTTGGTTTCACTGCATTTCACTAATTTACACCATAATCTTTAACTAATTCAATGCTAGCATAATGGTGGATTGCTGCATACTACATGTGGAACACCTAACTATGTTGCTCCAGAGGTGATATTTTTTTGTACATCTTTTCTTTTTTTTGTTTTAACCAAAAATAAGTTTGCCTAATACAGATTGATATCCATTATGTAGGTTAATGATGACAAGGGATTACCTAGGTGGCGCAGGAGGCCGGGCGCCGGAGCCTGCGTCGTCGGCGCGCGGGGGAGGGCGCCGGGGGCCAGCCGCGGGAGCCTGCGTCGTCGGCGCGCGGGGACGGGCGCCGGGTGCGGGCGAGACGAGTCCAGGCGGCGGGCCGCCGGCGGGAGCGGCCGGCATGGGCGGGCGGGCGCGCGCGGGGCGGCGCGCAGACGCGGCGTTGCGGGCGGGGTGGCGTGCGGGGCGGTGACGGGGGCGGCGTGAGGATGACGGGCAGGGCGGGGGGGCGGCGCTGCCAGGGGCGGTGAGGGAGCGAGGGGACGGTTGAGGGCGGGGGGCGGTGAGGCAGGGGCGTGCGTGAGTGAGTCTGGGCCGTGCCAGTTAAGTCTTGGGTGAGGCCTTTGCCGAGTGTCTGCGATCCAGCACTCGGCAAAGCCGGGATTTTTTAAAAAAAAACATTAAACATCTTTGCCGAGAGTCAAACCGATAAGACACTCGGCAAAGACTATACTTTGCCGAGTGCTAACCCTAGCACACTCGGCAAAGGTATTTTTTTTAAAAAAACTTTTCTATTTCCTTTCCCTTTTCCTTAACCGTTTTTCCAAATTTGTTCCAATACACTTTGAAAATACCTTGTCAAATTCACCCAACAATGCAAATTTGATGCTTCAGCGAAAAATAGACCATGATTTCATATAGTTATAGCTCAAATTCCATTTATATAATTGCAATTAAAAATTAATAATTATCTAATGGATCCAAAAAATCACTAAAATTTAACATGACATGATATTTGATGTCTATTGGCTATACAAAAAGTTTCGGAGTCAAACCACAACTCGACCGTCACTTTCACTACAAATCTTACCAGATCATTCTCAACAATCATGAAACTTCTTCGGAGATGTTTCGGTTTGTATGCAATGTACGTGACAACTTATGCGACACCTTCTCAATTTTTTACCACAGCCTCCACATATGATATCATGACATCTTATCAAATTTCATGATTTTCGGACTTCCTTTGCTTTTTATTGAATTTAAAAACCATTCAACCACACGCTCGGGGTCGTGTTTCTGAAATAAGATGTTCGAAAACCCTTATAATCTTATAGGTAAGGCCTCAAACTGGGTTGAATAACATGAATATCAATTTTATACTCATTTTTTCCAAATATTTGAATCACTTGCAGTTCAAATTTAACTTAATTCAAAAAATTGCTTGAAATGCAATTAATTAGTTAAATATAGCAAATAAATTCAAAAATACACCAAACTTAAGCATGGAGTACCACATGTGGTGTGTGGAGAGGTGAAAATTTTTGAAGTGCAGGAGCCAAAAAAAATTATACTTTGCCGAGTGTCTACTTTTGACACCCGGCAAAGAGCCTCTTTGCCGAGTGTTGCCTTTGTACACTCGGCAAAGAGCTGACAGCGGCAGGCTGGTTTGACGGCAGGCCAAAATTTGCCGAGTGTGAGCCGTTGATACTCGGCAAAGAAAGTCTTTGCGGAGTGTTACCTCTGAGCACTCGGCAAAGAGTACATCTTTGCCGAGTGTTAACCCTGAGCACTCGGCAAAGAGCAGCTTTGCCGAGGGTCGTGCCTTTGTCGAGTGTTCGAGTTTGGGCACTCGGCAAAGACAACCTTTGCCGAGTGCCCGATATAAAACGTTCGGCAAAGTTCTTGGCACTCGGCAAAGCTTATGATTCCGGTAGTGGGGCACTCGGCAAAGAAAAGCGACCGTCACGGCACTGGCCCCGTTGACGGTCGCTTTGCCGAGTGCCAACCTTGCAGGCACCCGGCAAAGATTTTTTATTTTTTTTAAAAAAAATTCTTTGCCGAGTGCCCTCTATCCGGCCCTTGGCAAAGATGTTTTTTTTTTTTTTCTAAAAATTCTTTGCCGAGTGCCCCTTGGCCGGCGCTTGGCAAAGTTTGATTTTTTTAAAAAAAAATTCGTTGCCGAGTGCCCTCTGGCCGGCACTCGGCAAAGTTTGAATTTTTTTTAAAAAAAAATTCTTTGCCGAGTACCATGGTCATGGCACTCGGCAAAGCTGGAAAAATGGTTTTCCGAGCGCCCATTTTTCTAGCTTTGCCGAGGGGCGCTCAGCTGTTATAGATGCATGGCAGGGATGTAGTGTTGTACTATTGTGGCCCAATCAAGTAGGAAAACTTTAATCATTCTGTTAGCAGTAGGTTGAATTAATAGCATTCAGCAAGATGGACCATCAATACATACATTCTGGAATAATACAACAACAATGGCTCAATGAAGAGCTAAATAACATGTACAGGCTTATATTTAGGGGAGCAAGTATGGTTATCACCATGTTTCCAGTTTGGAAAGATTGCCAACTTCTGGGGGTATTAAACCATTCAAGTTGTTATTACTTAAATCCCTACAAAATGAAATAGGAGGGGACTTACAATCATATTGAAATTCCTATTCTCACAAGAGAATGTATAGAACCATATTGACAATCAAGGGTAAGGGGAAAAAACAGGGTTATAATAAAGCTGGTAGAGCTTAAAAATGGTAGCCTTAGGTCCAAAACAAGTGTTATAATTGAAAGTGCATTTGATCAGCAAATACTTGTCAGTTTGGTTGTCGGAGGCAACACTTTCCACGAAATAGCCCTACTCATTGCTTCTCAGTAGAATGGCAGTGGTGTTATACTGTTCCAGAATCTATGGTACAATTCGTAGGAGCAAAGTATGTTGCTCCAATAGAGCTAAAATGACAACTATAATAGGATAGGAGGGAGTCATGGTAGACAAGCTTTCTGTCATGTATACTAACAGTTTGGTAGGATGAGATCAGATAGTTTTTCAATTAGATGCTATGTATTACATGGATATCTGAGATACCAAAATACTAAAAAGTACCAAAGCTAGGTACATTCATGTCTGGTATATTCCTCTGGGCAGTAGAACACTGGATGTTAGCACAAGTCCATATTTTCATGAAAATCTTAGTTATAGGCCTACTCTTTTTAAGTAAACTCGGATATATTCTTAAGTAGTTTGTCGTGGTGCAATTTCAAGCTGCAGAGAGAGTAGTCATTACTTCAAGAAACCATTTTAATCTAACACCAAGCTCCCTAAAGCATTTGCAATTGTACAGCATGAACCATCGATTCAAAAACTCACAGAGAGACGAGCTCCGTCAAATTGAAGAGAGCCAGCGGGAATCGGCACATAGGCATCAGCATCAAATGGGAGAAAGAGTGAAGACGACGCACAGGCCCGTGATTCGGCACCGGCTGATGGCGGGGCAATTGCAGTTGATAGACGCGTTTATTTCGAACGACCCGGACCAGACGCGCTTCATGCACGGGTCCTCCGCCACCGCCTCCCCCTCCAGTCGCCACTGCCGGAACACAGCGTGCAGGGCATCCGCTGCAGGAACGCGAGATCCACGAGTTACTAGCTGCCAACTTTCTCGTCGCCATTACACAACCTCAGACACCACAGAAGGAGCGAGAAATCGATGCCGTCGGAGGGATCGGTGGGCGGGAAAGGCTGTTGGCCCTACGTCGCGTCCAGGGTGAGGAGCGCGAGGACGAGGAGAAAGCCGGCGACAAGAGTGGAGGCGGAACGAGCCATGGGGGCCGGCGTGGGGTGCGGCAGCTGCAGGCGGGAGTTGACTTGTGCGCGCAGGAGGGGGCTCCTAGCAGCGCCGCTGGTGCGGGCGCCGGTGCGGGCGGCGACGGCGGCGTTGGCGCGTTCAGCTGCCTGCGTGCGTGTGTGCGTGTGCGCGCTGCAGTTATATAGTATAGCAGCTTTGCCGAGTGTCCTAGATCTGACACTCGGCAAAGCAGTGTTTGCCGAGTGTTCTAGATCTGACACTCGGCAAATGATTTTTTATTTATTTTTTGCCGAGTGTCCTAGATCTGACACTCGGCAAAGTTTTTTTATTTTTTTCTTCTGCTTCTTTTCTAGAAAAAAAAATTATTTCTTTACCGAGTGTTTTTTTTGACACTCGGCAAACCCTCTCTTTGCCGAGTGTTCTTTTTGACACTCGACAAACCAACCTCTTTGCCGAGTGTCTTCTCCTGACACTCGGCAAAGAGGCTCCTTTGCCGAGTGTCATTTTTTGACACTCGGCAAACCATTTTTTTTTCACTTTTGACATCCAAATTTTTTCTGCAGTTCCCATACAATACCTGGTACTCCATGTTCCAATGTGGCACATTTCTCGGACTTTTTCTATATTTCTTTAATTTATTTCATTTAATTGAATTTTCTTGGATAATTCAAATTATAACTGCTAGTCATTCGAATAATGAAAAAAAATGAATGGGAAAATAATATTCATGTTATTTCATATAATGTGAGGCCGTACCCAGGAATAGACCACCAATTTTGAACATCTTCATGAAACATGACCACGAACTTGCGATCGAGTTGTTTTTAAATTCTATAAAAAGCAAACGAAGTCCGAAAATCATGAAACTTGTCGAGATGTCATGATATCATATGTGTATGCTGTGATAAAAAATTGAGGAGGTTTCATATAAGTTTGTCATGTACGATGCTTACCACCTTGTCGGTCTCTTCATGAAATCATGAAACTTCTTCGGAGATTCTTCGGTTTATAAGCATCGTACGTGACAACGTTCACGAAATCTTCTAAAATTTTTATCATATCCTCCGCATATGATATCACGACATCTCAACAAGTTTCATGATTTTCGAACTTCGTTTGCTTTTTATAGAATTTAAAAACACTTCGGACGCAAGTTCGCGGTCATGTTTCGTGAACAAGATGTCCGAAATTTTGGGTCCGTTCCTGGATATGGCCTCACACTACACTCAGTAACATGACTATCATTTTTTGAAACATTAAATTCTATTATTCGTACCACGTGCAGTTCAAATTTATATTTTTTGAAAAAATTCAAGTAAACGAAATAAAGTAACTAAATATATCAAAAAGCCACAAAAAATCCCCAAATTCTAATGAGGAGTTCCTGGTACTTTAAAAGGGCTGCACAAAAAATTTGGAGGCCAAAAACAAAAAAAAACTTTGCCGAGCGCCGGGGTATGGTACTCGGCAAAAGGGATCTTTGCCGAGTGCCAAGAATAAGGCGCTCGGCAAAGAGGTTTTTGAATTTTTTTTAGAAATTTCCTCTTTGCCGAGTGCCTTCACAGGGGCACTCGGTAAAGGTATTTTAAAAAATGTAATTTTTTTAATTTCTCCCTTTGCTGAGTGCCTAAGCTGTTAGGCACTCGGCAAAGACATTTAAAAAAAATATTAAATCTTTGCCGAGCGCCATGTCAAGGGCACTCGCAAAGTATTTTCCAAAAAAAAAACTTTGCCGAGTGCCTAACAGCAGGCACTCGGCAAAGAAGGACGTGGCCGAACACCGTTACGCGGGGCAGCCTATGCCGAGTGCCGCTATTTTGCCGAGAGTCTGCCACTCGGCAAAGAATTCTTTGCCGAGTGTGGCACTCGGCAAAGAAGGTCTTTGCCGAGTGCCCGATTTTTAACACTCGGCAAAGCAGTTTGCACTCGGCAAAGGCTCTGTTTCTAGTAATGAGCCTCTTTGCCGAGTGCCCGATAAAAAGCAGCCGACAAAGTCTGGGACACTCGGCAAAGAGGCCATCTCTGGTAGTGTAGATTACATACATTAGCTTGTCCTAAATGTCATATAATTACAAACAGAGGGACTTGGACACCTGAAGAACCCAATAGTTATTGATATTGCTTGCTGCTTATGTTCATACAATTACCAGATATAAATACCATTCAAAATTTATTTGCAATAGGCATACCGTGTCTAGCCATCTGTGTATTTAACTTACGAAAGTTTAACCGAAGATCCTTAAAATTTGTTGCTTCATACACGATAAAGTTTCTGCACAAAAAATGGTTATACTTGGTATAAGCCTGGATCAGGAGACAGAGAATCTATATGCCTCCAGGTTATTGTCAGCTATGAGGTTAGCACCATCCTGAAACATAAGATGGTTTAGGTCAAAGCAAGAATCAAATCAAGAAAACTCCTCTCCGTATGCTGAAACATTCAGCATGCTGATCTCAGTAGTAACAGTACTTCAACACAACAAATTATATGTTAAGACTAAGTACAACAATTTTCATATTTAGATTCCAGAGTTTTTCAATAAAAATATTTAGAGATCAGACAAAAGGTTATTAGTTGACAGGCACAGTAAGAAACAAGCAGCTCGATACCAGCAGAAAAATTGCCCTCAGAGCTAAAATTTTTCACCTTGTACTTGTACCCATCGGCAGCTATGTCACCATTGCTTTTGTCCAGCATTCTCCCTGTTATCAAGGATGGAAAAAGTGGCAGTACTACTCCAGACAGGCACTCAGGCTGCACGGTACTAAATCGAGAAAATTGCTATTATAGGACGCGAAACAATGGATTTCGTTATTATAGGACTTCACGACATTTGAAACGTTGGCACTTTGTTTTACATAACATTTGATCCTTTTAATCACTTTTCTCATTTCAAATACATGCATTTTGCCATGGGAGGACCGTATTGCCCTTGAGTGGGCAGGCAGGTGCGTGGGCTGCCTGGCTGCCACCGCCGTGGCCTTCAATGCGGAGTCTGTCTTCTTCTTTCGAGCCCGAATCAAAGGGGAAAAGGATTTCCAGTAGCTCTTCTACAGATCAGGCCAAGATGAGGGATGCAGCACCAGCTGATAGGAAGAGGAGCCCATTGAGAGGGAGAGCTACTCCTGAGCAATCAGAGAATCCACATGCTGAGGTTATTGATCATCATCGCTGGCCTGCTATGATGGGGGGCAAGGTGTCTGCAAGCACAATGTCCAAGAGCATGGATCTCACTGATAAGATCAGTAGGTCTACTCTTCCATCAATTCGGTCACGTGGGGTTTCACCGAAGCGAACTACAATGTCCTCCGCTGCAAATACCTTGTCAAGAAGTATTGATCTTGCTGATAAAATTGACCGGCTGGTCTCTTCGTCAATGTCATAACAAGGGGGGTCACCAAAAAAGTCACCTTCTTCTAATGGTGCAGATGATGTGTCCAGAAAGGTCGGTGTTCGTAAAGATCTCAAACTTTCATCCTTGGCAATTTCATCAAGAAGGGTGTCACCAATAACAACAGCTGCATCAGATGGCACTAGGACCCTATCAGAAAGCATGGATCTTACTGAAAAGGATAACAGTACACTCTCCTTGTCAGTTTCATCACCCAGCATGTCGACGAAATATGGTCGGCAGTCCATCTAGGGGTATGCCCATGATGGTAGATTATCGGTAGACGGTGCGTGTAATCAGGAACCAGATGGTTACAGAGGCACAAGACACAAGATTTATACAGGTTCGGCCGCCGTGTTGGCGTAATACCTACGTCTTGTGTCTCATTATTCTGTATTGATTGAGGTCTGTTCCCTGAGGGGGACCCCTGCCTCTCCTTATATAGTCTAGAGGAGGAGGGTTACAAGTAAAGTATCATATTTGGTACTATTACAATATCTAGTACAACTTGTAATCTTGCCGTGCACGCCTCGATCTTATGGGCCGGGCCACCTCGGATGGTGCGGCCCATGTACCATCTTGTGGTACCCGGGGGTATATCCCCCACAGCTAGTCCCCGAGCGCCATGTATTCTGATGCGACACGCCATTTCAACCATCTCCGAACAGTGAGGCTTGAGTTCTTGACATCTCTGACCACTGTTGTCGCCGGAGAAGTAGGTTGTCCGAAGAATGTATGGTGCTCTTAAGAAGAAAGAAAAAGATTTCTGTCCTGGGAAGTGTGCCCACTCGGGTTTCTCTGAAGAAACTAAGGGTGTCTTGAAGCGTAGCGTCTTTGATCATCAGAGGCATAGGGGTTGAAAAACAAACACATTCACCGCAAGGTGAAGTGTGCCCACTTAGTCCCCGAGCCTAGTAGTAGGTGACGTAGGCACGTGGTGCCAGGGTCTAAAAAGAATTCCTAGTTAAGTTGAGAATCTAATCGTCGTACAGGCGATATGAGATGCACCGGCAGGTGCATCGCTCGATGTAGTCCCCGAGCTTGCTGGAAGGTGAGGTATGAGCCTTGTAGCAAGGTCTAAGTGAGAAAAAATATCCCAACTGTATGCGAGTCGCCAATCGCATGTAGTCAAGACGCGAAGGCCCTGAGCTGTGGTCGGAGAGTGGTCGAGGCAGTCCCCGAGCACAGGTCGAGGAGCGAGCGACGAAGTCCCCGAGCTGTGGTCGGAGAGTGATCGAGGCAGTCCCCGAGCGTCGATCGAGAAGCGAGCGACGAAGTCCCCGAGCATAGCTTGAAATTCCTGCAATATAAATATGTAGAATGGTAGTACATGATGTACAAAATAATAAATTATGGAGAAAAAATCGGCGGTGAAGAAATAGCGTATGACGCTCAGCAGTCATTTGCAAACGAACATGATGTGATAAAGCAGTTGGTGCTTTGCAAACATCAGTGTTAATGTGAAGTTTGTGTTTATACTTAATATAAACTGCCCGACCAGTTAGTATGTAGCTGAGTCTCCAGCCCTAGCTAGCCCGTTAACCATAACGCGGGGCGCGGAGCCCGTGCACGTGTAGGATAACAAAGCGTCGCTAAGGAGCCGCTACCGTCCACCGATAACGCAGAGGGCAGATGCTCGTGCACGTGAGGGAGGAGCCGGAGACAGGGCCATTTCTAGAGACATCGAGCGTCAACATGACTGGTCGAGGATTTGCATTAAGTATAGCTATAAGTTATATTTAAGATTATATACATGGACAAACGTTATTTGAAGAATAATCATGACGAGAATGTTGTGGAGAAACGTCGTAATGAAAATTATATTAAATATAAATATTAGAAGTGTACTTATCTTTGGATAGAAATCTGGTCGATGGCGATAAAGTTGTCCGGTCCTCGAGCTTTCTGACCTGTCGTCATGACAGTGGTCGCGGTTGTCATAGCGCCATTCTTCATGGCGATCATCATTGCGACGTGGTCTGGTGGTCGAGGTGGTCGGAGCTCGGTAGAGCCGCTCGGGACGTGGTCGACGTGGTCTGCGGTCGATGTGGTCGGAGCTCGGCAGAGCCGCTCGAGACGTGGTCGGAGCTCAGCGAAGCCGCTCGGGACGTGGTCGGAGCTCGGTGTAGCCATTTGAGACGTGGTCGACGTGGTCCGTGGTCGATGTGAGCTCGGCGGAGCCGCTCGGGACGTGGTCGACGTAGTCCGTGGTCCCCGAGCCTGCACATCCCGGCAACCTCTTCTTCTATCTTGCTCCTTCCTTATTGGCTTGTTGTCGTATATGGAAACTATATTTAGCTACATGGTGGCGTAGATCATCACGTCATCTATTGATCGAGTCTTGACTCTTGAGGCTACGGAGACGAAGGCATCGTGCATGTTGCCATGCAGTATGACTCCTAGAGTCCTAGCCGGTTGGATCTTGTGTGAAGGGTAATTGCCGTGGCGGCGCTGTTGGTGGCTGCCCTCCGTGTCATGCCCGGAAATCAGCTAACGCTTGCCAATTCATATTTGGCATCTGCTGGGACACCGCAAGATATCGCCGTGGAATCATGTCACGCGGCGCAGTGAGAAAAGCCGATGCTCTGGTTGTCGAAGCTTGTCGCCGCGATCCGCCGAGTTCCACGAACGACGTAGATTTTGAGGTATGCCATCTGGCTCGCCATGGGATCAAGCGCACACCCCCTACCTGGCGCGCCACTGTCGACGAAATATGGTCGGCAGTCCATCTAGGGGTATGCCCATGATGGTAGATTGTCGGTAGACGGTGCGTGTAATCAGGAACCAGATGGTTACAGAGGCACAAGACACAAGATTTATACAGGTTCGGCCGCCATGTTGGCGTAATACCTACGCCCTGTGTCTCATTATTCTGTATTGATTGAGGTCTGTTCCCTGAAGGGGACCCCTGCCTCTCCTTATATAGTCTGGAGGAGGAGGGTTACAAGCAAAGTATCCTATTTGGTACTATTACAATATCTAGTACAACTTGTAATCTTGCCGTGCACGCCTCGATCTTACGGGCCGGGCCACCTCGGATGGTGCGGCCCATGTACCATCTTGTGGTACCCGGGGGTATATCCCCCACACAGCATTTCACCGAGTGCATCATTGTCAAGTGTGTCCAATGCTGCATCGCAGACTACTACAAAATCATCCGAGAGATTAATTGGACCTTGGCATGTGGATTCTCTGATTGCTCAGGAGTAGCTCTCCCTCTCAATGGGCTCATCTTCCTATCAGCTGGTGCTGCATCCCTCGTGTTGGCCTGATATGTAGAAGTGCTACTGGAAATCCTTTTCCCCTTTGATTTGGGCTGGAAAGAAGAAGATAGACTTCCGCATTGAAGGCCACGGCGGCAGTAGCCAGGCAGCCCACGCACCTGCCTGCCAACTCTTACGTGAATATGACTGAAGGGCAATACGGTCCTCCCATGGCAAAATACATGTATTTGAAATGAGAAAAATGATTAAAAGGACCAAATGTCATGTAAAACAAAGTGCCATCGTTTCAAATGTCGTTTTAGCGAAGTCGACGATTGAAGTCCTATAATAGCGAAGCCCATTGTTTCGCGTCCTATAATAGCAATTTTCTCTACTAAATCAATGCATTATTAAGCATCAATCGCCCAGGTCGACCACCTTCATCTGCAGCGGGATGAGCGTAGGCCTCCTGGCCTTGCCCAACTGTAGGATCACCGGGTCATGGCTGGACGACGACGATGGACCCGAGGCCTGCGGCTTCGTTTGCGTCTGCGCAGGAGCTGCCGCCGCTGCCCCAAAGCGCCTGTCGACACGGCACCGCGCGACTGCTCCGGCGCGGCCTCGCACGCCTGCTCGGGGCCGTTCCTGGTGCATCCCCACGAATAAGCTCCGTGCGCGCCCCTCGCAAGCCCTGCTCCGCGCGCGCTGCCGCTCGAGCCTGCTCCGCGCACGCCGCCCGCACTGGACCATGCCGCGCGTGAGCAGCCCAATCGGCCACCAGCCGCGGGGGTGGGCGGTGGCGGCTCGGCCGGGCACAGCCGGTGGGAATCGGCCGAAGGGCATGCAGGCCACGGCAGCGGCGGTGGGCGGAGGCGGGGAAGGAGGGGCGCGAGGTTGAGCTAGCGGCAGCGAGCGGCAAGAGGCGCGGGGCAAGGGTGACGCCCGACGGGGGAGAGCAGGGAGTGGTAGGACCGTGGGAGCAGTCTACGCGCTTGGGGAGTCGATGGAGTGGGCGTGGGATCGGGGAGGCGAGGAGTCGGGCTTCACCACGGATGGGGGGTGAAGGGGCCGTGCGTCGCTACGGGAGCCTCAAAATTTTAAAAACTCAATGTACTAAGAGTATATAACAAAAAATGAAACGGGAGCCTCAAAAGCTATAGTCGTCAAACACTCTCTCTATACAGCTGAACTTGGCATACATGTCAATCAGATAGCCCTCCAAGCCCTCATCTCAATCGGCCTGTTCGCTGGTTGGTCTCTGGGCTGAGAAGCCCGGCTGGTGCTGGTTTGTTGTGAGAGAAAAACACCGTTGGCTGGCTGATAAACCCTGGCTCAAAACCAACAAGCAAACAGGCTGAATGTCATGCCTTATAAGATAACCATGGCTTGTTTTACCAATCTGAAGGTCTCCTGTATCTGATGCAGCATAGAGAGCTACAGTCAATGTCACTGAATCAACTGTAAAACCTGATTTCTGCACATCTCTACAAGTTGATTTGACATGTTCCACAAACCTAGCCCACTTACCTTCGGTGCCTACCGGAGATCACCATCAGTGAAGGTCCTAAACAAATGATGCTCTTCATTATCCACAAGCAGACAACCACAACCTTTACTGGTGAGCTCCGTGAGTTGGTCCATTATCATATCTCCCTCCTGGCACAGAGGAAGTTCATTCTGTTTCTTCATAACATCCTTAACCTGCAGGGTGTTTGTGTATAAGAACAAAGAGTCTAAAATTGGCACCTAACCTATAGAAACAAGAAAATGACACACATGCTGATGCTGGTTCAATGAGAACACCCAAAGAAATCAGATATTTTGGAAAACAATATCTAAGCTTGATTTGATTTTCAGTAACTATTTTGTATTTGACAAGGATTTCATTCAAACATGTCATGTTAACCATTGCCACTATTAGACAATCGACAATACAAACAAATGACGAGGAGCCGGTGGTGGACCCAGGATTTTAGAGTAGGGTATGCCCATGGCAAGAAAATATTTGGATGAACAACATAAAAAGTTCACCTCTACATTTGACAGAACATAGCAAAGGCAAAAGGGATTTGAATTTTGATTACCTCTGGACGAAGAAATCAAATCGAGGTCGGACAGTTGAACTTCGGAGCAGAGAACTAGAGCAGTCGGGCTCGCCGGCTCCTGCGGCTCGGGTCGCGCCGAGCGAGCAGCTCTGGCTCCGTAGCTACCAGGGGGAGGGGGGCGCCGGCGCCGCGGCGCGATTCCGTGTCCGTCGAACGGTCCAAGCTGCTGGCTGCCCTACCCCTACGGCAGCCTGATGGGTTTGGGGAGTGGGGAATTGGGGATTTGGGTGTGGGAAGGCCAGATGGGCCACTGGACCGTCCGGCTAGGTGTGGCCTGTGGGCTGCTTTCAGTTAGACGCGAATTACAGCGAGAAAATAGTGAAGAATCGCAATTTTGAGACCTTAACTATATTGTACATGTATATATCTCCAAGAACTACTAAAAATTTTCTTAAAAATGTTGGGTATGCCCGGGAATACCCGGGCACAACTGTAGGTCCGCCCATGCGAGGAGCTTTTCTGTTTTTTTTCCCTTGTGGCAAAGAAAACAGAAAAAATGGCATGTGCATATAAAAAGGACTGTGACATGTACCATAAACAGAAAAAGTAGCAGTTGGATAGTGAAAAAATTATCCAAGCATAAAGCGCATTTCACCAGGGCTATTTGTTGAACCAATACCACTGTCACCGACATGCAACGGTAAAGCATTTGGGATCTTATGTCTCCCACTGGGTGGAAATACAAGATATTGTGCATGTTGATTTAACAACAGCCCCACAAAAATTAGATAGTTGAAGAGACAGGATCTACTCTTGTTTTAGAATTCAGAAACTATTTGCAGATGAACAGAAAAAAAATATATTCATTCAAATATGACAAGTTATGCACACCCGATTCATTAGGAGTCATTTGATTTAAATTCATATAAGCCACCAAATATGCAATAACTGGATGAAGTAAAACAACTACACAGATTAATCATTAGCAGCAGCTCCACATATGGTTACTTTCAGGCCTTTCTCCTTAGCTGACAACATATCAGCATTTACGAGATTGCTCCTTGGGTGCAGCCCAATCATCTGATTGGATGGAACTGGATATCTATCAGCAACAAAGCTTACAAAGCTTGCTGAGAAATAGAGCCGGGGAAGTATCCGGGCCTGCTGGCACTATATCCACATGTACATGTAGATGCAGGGGAAATCTACGAGCAGCTAATCCTGCAGTGTGGAAGAGGAGTTGGCTATACGCATCAACAATGGCTCACATCGTTTTTGACACCATCGATATATCAACAATAGAGCCTATCTGCACTTTTAATAGTCATCTTTTGACACCACCGTTTTTGTCCACTCTGGTGCCGCAGCCCGCAGCTGCCGTCCATGACCGCCGCCGCAGTCACCTGCGGGAACGACCACCGTCTCCGCAGCATCCTCCCTCTCTGCAACTAACTTGCTGCAAAATCATCACGATGAGAAATCCACAGTCCCCTTAGCAAACAATTTCAGAAATTGCAGTATAAGGGAATGCATTGATGTACTCACCGAATAACCAGCTGCGGATCTACGGTTGTAGCACCAGGGGTAGGGGTCACGGCCACCCCACGCCGGCGACACGCTGCCGCCCTGTCGTTGCAGGCCGCCCATGTCGCAGCCTCCCACCGGCCTCTAGGCTCTAGCTTCGCGTGGCTTGACGCCGTGTGTGCCAGCACCGGCGCGATGACCGTCTACGACGCCCGTGGGGGAACGCGCACGGACTTCCCGGTGCGCTGCCCGTCGGGGAGATGACGGCAAGTCGCTGGGAGCTCGGAGGCGACCGCGCCCACGTGAGCGGCCACCTCGGCAGCACAGGGGTGAAGAGCGGAGGTGAGGGAGGGGCCGGAGGGCGGCGCACGGGGTGGAGGAGCGCCCAGTCAAGCGGCCACCTCCTCAGCCCCCGTCATCTCCTGCACAGCTGCAGGGTGTGCTGCTGCTGCGAGCACCGGGCCACTGTCCAGGGAGGTGGGCCAACCACCTCGAAGGCCTTGATGAGGCGGTGCCGCGGTGGGTGGCCCTCTTGGAGCCTGGCACCGAGTTGGTCAGCACCTGCTGCCTGGTGCTCCTCCTGGTCGGCTCCTTCCTTGCAGTCTTGCTCGGCCCAGTCTTCCCGCTTGGTCTTGCCGGTCTCAGGCACCTGCAGCAGCGGCTGCTCACATGACACAAAGATGCTCTCTACAATGCTGTTCCTACGCTCCTCAAGCATCATGTCTGCCACCTGCTTAGTGATTGCCGTCTCCCTCAGCTGACCCCCAATCTCCTGAGATAACTGCACTCCAGGACCGAAGTGCACTACATTGTTATAGCCAAGCACCGTCGCCTCCTCATTCAGATCAGCCACCTTGCCCCAGAGGGTGGAAACCGGCGGGGTGTAGTCAGGGTTGTCAGGCGAGCCGGGGGTCTCCTCTGGTGGGAATGGCGGCAGGGAGAAGGACAGGGGCCTGCACACCATCTTGTGGCACATTGCCGAGGCCTCACCGAGCATGGGATCCCAGCCCATGGTTGTCCGCCACGACTCCACCAATGTCATCGCTGCATAGTCCCTTGTAAAACTCCATCATTGGGTCCGGGTGCAGCACTGGCGGGGATGGCGCACCACCCACGACATGCAGACCCGAGAGCAGAGCCGAGCCCAGGTCATCGATCACCGGGGCTGCCTCCGTCTCGCCGTCATTGCCATTGCACCTCTCCTGTCCGGCTACTCTGAGAGGTGACCGCGAGCGGCGACGCTCCCAGTCCGCGTCCTCCCTGCGCGGGGGGGTCCCGAGCTCTAGGCGAGCCCCGAACACCCCGCACAGCGCCTCTGCCGCGATCCCCGTCCATAGGCACCTCCTGATCACCAGCGTCCCTGCGCCTATACGCCGATGGGGAGCGAGTGCGCTCCCTGCTGCCACCAGCACTGGCGCTTCCTCCGACCCGACGTAGAATGTCGAAGGCCTGCCGCCCGCGCTCCAGAATCCCCCGGGACGGCACCCAGGGGCCGTGACCGTCGTCGTCATCCTGGTCAGGGTGGCGCCGCCGGTGCTCCTGCAGCTGCAGAGCATGGCATGGCTGTGCGCGGGCTCTCGGACGGTGGCCGTCGATGACCCCCGGCACCCAGTCCTCGAAATCAAAGATCTAGGGGTACTCCTCCGATTCAGACGACCCAGAGGATGGGTGCCCGCTCTGGGCCGAGCTCGGCGTGCGATCACGCGGGGGACTCCAGTCTTCAATCCGGTCTAGGTGGATGATGTGGTTGTGAGATTGCCCCCTAGGAGGAGGGGCCACCTCCCTGTTCTACTGCAGCAGGCCACCCAGATCGGGGGACTGCCCTGCGCCCCTGCCCCGTCGGAAAGATGGTCAACCGCTTGGTGCGGCGGAGGAAGTCCGGGTTCCACATCCAGGCCCAGCAGAAGATGTCAGTGGCGTCCTGCCTGAATGTGGCGTACTCGATCTTGTCGAGAAGAGGCAGTCGTCTCCCAGCACGCACCGGGCGACCTGGGGGTTCCAGGCATGAATCAGCAGGTTCTCGGTGGCGACCCACACACGGTACCACCTCCCGTGCTGCGTCTCGGTCCATGGCAGGATGTCGAAGTGGATCCCGCGGACACGCAGGATGCCTGCCTGAACCGCCATGTCACGCTGCGGCGGGTAGTCGAAGAGGACCATGACGTGCTCCGGACGGTGGCGTGTGACCCTGGCCTCGTAGCTCGGGATGCGGATCCTGCTACTGGAGGCCAGAGCCACCTCGCCCATGCTGATGTTGAGGTACTTGATGTCGGCCCGGCGGGCGACCAGCAGGATCGCCCTGGAACGAAACTTGTCGACCTCGTTGGCCATGGTGGCAAACGAGATCACCACAGCAGCACCCTCCTCCGGGAGGTTTTCCGCCATCCCAGGAAAGTAGGCCATGTCTCCCTCCCCACCAATCTACGCGGCCTGACCCCCCCCCCCCCCCCCCCCCCCCCCCCCCCCCCCCCAGCAGCACCGGCTTCGTTGATTGGCGGGAAGACGAGACGGCTGTGGATGGAAGGAGGTTGTTCCTCAGTGAAGGAAATCCTAGAGTGGATGCTAGGCTTAGGTAAACGGAGTCTGGATTGGATATTAGGACGTTTAGCCGCTTCTTTCTTCTCCGGACAGTTGCGGGAAGATGGCCGAAACGCCAGCAAGCTAAGCAACGGAGTGGGTCACGGCAGTTCGCTAACTTGTGGTCGCTACCAAGACACCTGAAGCACCTTCCAGCGAACGTGTTCTTATAGCCCGCCGGTGGCCCCGGCCTGCCCCGGATAAGCATCGTGCCATTGAAGGCCGAGGACGAAGACGGGAAGGAGCGCCCACTCCTCTGGAATCTCGAAGTCCCTGCTTGCCATTTTGGTTGCGCATATGGTCGAGCAGACGCCGGGCGAGGAGGAGTACGGGCGGCGTCGCAACAAGTCATCCTGACCGCCGAGGCCCGAATGGGAGCGTTCGGCGCCTCGGGACGATACAACGCAGAGGCCGGCGCGTGAGAGTGAGGACGGAAATGGTTAACCTGATGCCCGCCGGACAGTCGCGTGCCCTGGAAGCCCGGTGGCGTGCCCTCAGTAGCTGCCGCAATAGATGTCGCCGCGCTCTACCCGTCCCCATCAGCAGCCGGCGGACGCGCCTGCTGGTGCGCCGGTAGCAGCAGCCATAGTAAAGGCCGTGGTGGTCGACGCGTCTCCATCAGCGTCCGCGGACGAGACACCACGCTCCGCCCGCACCTCTGGACACACCGGATCTCCGTCATTGCTCTTTCCCACTTTAGCGGTAGTGCCGCCACCCGCCTCTGCTGAAGTAAGTCGCTTCATTTCGCTCTAATCCAGCGGACTAAAGACTAAAGACGCTCCCCATGCCTGGCCAGGAACCCGATGCCCCGCCCTGAAGGCCTGGGAACACCGGCTCCGTGACTTCAATCGTAGCTGCAGGGCACCGATTTGACCGAAGGCCCCATCCTCGTCGTCTATGGAGCCCCAGCAAGGTTTTAAATCTCCCGCTATAGCCTCCGCTATCTCCGGCTATAGCTGTTTGAGAAGAATTTAGCTAAGTTTTTTTACGTACAAGTTAGCCCTTAGCTGCCGCTATAACCGGCTATAGCCTGTTTTCGGACACAAAAAGCTAAATAACATAGCATGCTATTTAAAACCTTGAGCCCCAGTCGAGCTGCTCCACTGCAGCCTCCTCTCCCACCAGCTCGTCCTACGAGACAGCGACCGCGGCCGCGGACCCGACCTCAGCATGCCCAGATCCATCCAACCCAAACGGGCAACCCTGGGCGGGCAAGGTGGCGCCCAGCTGGGTCACTGCTGGAGAGGTATCAGGCAGGGTCGGGGGGTTTGGTTTTGGGCTTGGGCTGGTGGCCGGCGGCGCCGAAGCGGGCGCCGGCCGGCGGTGAGGGGTGGGGGGGCTCTCGCTCACAAGGTCGTAGACTCATCGTCCAAAGCAGTTAAGAGTCACTGTGATGTTTATAGTTGTAATAAAAATAGTATTTCATGGTCGTGGCCCTCTACGTCTGTCTGCAGCTTTTTCTGAATAAACTATGGAGAAGAAAGATGCTTAATTCTTGGTGCAATCACCAGGTATCTGGCGATCTCTCTATAAAAAAGCCCCCCCTGGGTAAACAAGCCCAGCTATCATCATTCAATTCGGTATCATCAGTAAACTGAACTACGCTGCAGCCAAGGGAAGCTCTGCGCCCACTACGCTGTCGCTGCAGTGATGGCTCACGCTCATGGCCACCACGAGGAGCTGCTGCAGGCGAAGTCTCCACCACAGGTGGCCCTAGTGCCCTCTGTCCTTCTCGTCTGTCCTCTTCTCGTCCTCCTCGTGTGCCGCCGCTTTGGAACGACGGCCACAGCAAGTGCCAGAGAGCAGCTGCTGAGCAGGCTGCCTTCGCCTCCAAGCAGGCTCCCCATCATTGGCCACCTGCACCTTGTCGGCACCCTACCGCACGTCTCCCTCCGTGACCTCTCCGCCAAGCATGGCCGCGATGGGCTCATGCTCCTCCACCTCGGTGCCGTCCCCACGCTCATCGTCTCCTCGCCGAGCGCCGCCCAGGCCGTGCTGCGCACGCAAGACCACATCTTCGCGTCCAGGGCCTACTCCCCCGTCACCGACATCCTCTTCTACGGCTCCACGGATGTCGTCTTCTCGCCCTACGGCGAGCATTGGCGCCAGGTCAAGAAGATCGTCACCACACACCTCCTCACCAACAAGAAGGTCCGGTCCTACCGCCATGCACGCGAGCATGAGGTAATAACCAATTAACCATTATATATATATATATATATATATATATATATATATATATATATATATATATATATTGTTCAATAGATGAAGTTGATTGCCTGAAAAATATTCACAACAGGTGAGGTTGGTGGTGGCTAAGATCCGCGAGGCGGCCACCGCAGGCACCGCTATTGACCTAAGCGAACTGCTCATCTCCTTTGCCAACGATATCGTTTGCCACGCAGTGTGTGGCAAGTTCTTCAGGGAGGAAGGCCGGAATAAACGTTTCCGGGAGCTCGTTGAGGCGAACTCGTCGCTCATAGGGGGTTTCAACCTAGAGGACTACTTCCCGATGCTGGTGAAGCTGGACATCATCAAGAGGATTGTATGTGCGAAGGCACAAAAGGTGAACAAGATGTGGGACAACTTGCTCAATACACTCATCGATGACCATGCAAGCAAGCCAGCACCAGAACGTGACGGGGAGGAGAGTGACTTCATCGATGCATGTCTTGCTCTCCCTTCAAGAAGAGTACAACCTCACTATAGAGATCATATTAAGGCACAACTAGTGGTATATGATGACGTCACCTCACCCACAACTACCGCCTACATGTATATAAAAATATATACTTATTCTTCACTACTACAGAATGGACCTGTTGTCCCGGGCGGTAACAGCCTTTAGTCCCGGTTACCGCGCCGGGACAACGATCCCGGGACTAAAGGTGGAACCTTCAGTCCCGGGTCATCGAGCCGGGATTAAAGAGGGACCTTTAGTCCCGGTTGGTAACACCGACCGGGACTAAAGGCCCTCCAGCCGAGCGAACCTGGCGCACCCTTTAGTCCCGGTTGGGGTTACCAACCAGGACTAATGGTTCACCCTTTAGTCCCGGTTGGTAACCCCAACCGGGACTAAAGGTTCCTTTTCTTTTTCTTTTTTTTTGTTTAATTTGTTTTCAGTTCAGTTACACGTATTTGTTTAATATATAATATGTTTTTATGTACGTATTCTACGTTGCTAATATAAATACACGCATGCATATAATTACATCTAATTCTCATCTTGAGCATTATTATATTCGAATAAAGTATGAAACTATATATTATATATATATATATATATATATATATATATATATATATATATATATATATATATATATATATATGTATATATACAACACTTTCATAATCTTGTTCTCGAAAATAACGATATCAATAAACATTTAATTTACATCATTTATTCCTTAAGATCAAAGTAGAACTCGCCGTTGGAATTTAGCACTTTTTCTAGAAGATATCCTGCTATTGACTCTTGAACTGCTTTCAGATGGTCTTTTTGCATGACCCTTCGTTTCAACCATTCAGTCTTGCATTTGAAATAAAAGGAAAAGTATTAATACACATATATGTATATATATTCATTTAAAAATAAATAAAAATTGATATATACGTACTCTGAGGACATCTTCAGGAGTTCTTCTTATGTGCGCAGTGATAAATTCACAAACGTAGTATCCACACAAGTTATTACCTGGTTCCTGCCGCAAACACCACTGTACGAGAAGAAGATTATTCTCATCATCTCACACGTAAATTGAAGTACGATATAGTAATTAAACACAGTGGGGAAGTGTATATAGTACAACTTACTGGTATTTCAACTACATTAAGTGGTGCCTTGCAATCCTTGCGATGTTGCCGAATAAACTCTTTCCAAACCCTGTGCGACCAATAATGTACGATCGTTAATAAATTATGGCAAAGTCTATTCAATAATAGTTGTGCGCGAGAGATCGAAATTACCCCTGGATAATGTCTATCATATCTTGGTATAGTGCCCGTTCTTTTCTCAACGAGTCAAAGATTAGTAACCGACTTGAGTTTAACTCAATGACAATGAGTATCCAGTGAAAACTGCATTGGTTTATACACACACGTACATGCATATAAGTTGTATTGATATTATATAAAATGTGTAGACTACATTATTATTAACACTTACTCAAAGTTGTACGGGAAAAGTATTGTTGTCTTGTCGTGCTGCTTCACGAAGAACTTCATGATATTCGTCTGTGCTTCAGATACCCAGTGGTCCTTGACAATAATATCGGTTTTGAATACGATATAAGGATCAATGAAGCCAACACTGGTGTCTTGTATTCTTTGGAGCTCTGACATCTGGAATCTATATATAAATATAAGTTACATGTGAGGATAATTATATACACGTACGCATGGAAGTGAGTTTATTAAATAAAAGTAAGAATCACTTACAAACAAAAGGAGCTCATGATTGATTTGTCCAGAGCGTCCAAGTGGAATAGTTGATGCAATTCTTCGAAACTAATATGTAAGATGTCATCGCCACTGGAAGTAATGATGGTCTCTAAATCTGACAAAGATCCACTGCTCACCCCTGCCACACGCCTGCATGTACCACTTGTTGAGCAAGTACATTTGCGTACCCTAATTCATTCAGAGCCGCAGGGTTGTACAGACTTTTGCCATATTTATAAGTCTTCCAGGTATCAACTTCCAGGTTCTGGATTGGAGCTTTGCCCGTCAATTGATCCAAGGTTAAACCAGTATCTTTAAAAAAAGCATTAAGGGCTTGAACCGACACTTCTCCAGAGTTGTCTGGTCGATAGACTTCTATGTTGGAACCATATTCATTAGCAACAACAAGATTTTGCATTGGTTGCTTCTGTTGTCCGAGCTGTGGGACATCCTTCCCTGATGCTCTTTTCCTTTTCTTATCTGCATCATGTGACTTCACGAGGGAGCGGTCATAGTCTGATAGTGGCGAAGGCTTACGAAGTTCAATCATCTTTTTCTTGTGAGCATCGACCTTCTGCCTCAGCACATCTCGTGGTATGTAAAAGTACGGCTTCTCCTTAAGCTTTGCTTGACTCTTGTTTTTGATATCTATAAAAAAATCTTTTACTTTTTTGTCTTCTTCAGCTGCTATTTGCTCATCAGTCTTTTCAGGAAGTATTTCTTGAGAAATAACTCTTTTTCTTGGGGTCTTCTTTGCCGCCGGGACCTTAGACGTCTTTGTAGTGCGTCGCTGTGGAGGGGGTGGGGGCGGTGTTGGAGATCGGCGTGGAGGCGATGAGGCCGGTGTTGGTGGAGACCGGCGTGGAGACGTTGGAGATCGTTGTGGAGGCGGTGGGGCCGGTGTAGGAGTTGGAGATCGTTGTGGAGGCGATGGGGCCGGTGTAGGAGTTGGCGATCGCCGTGGGGATGAAGTCGTCTCGCCCCCCGCGACGCTGTGATGAGATGGGGAATGAATGATTAGGCTAGGCTGGGGAGAGACCCTGCTATAAAAACAATTTGTGTGTCAATTATTTTTGAAGCCAATAGAAAATTAATGGAAAATAATATTTCATTCACTTTCATTCGTACCTAGGGTGAGGTAGGGGAAGCGGTGGCGCCCCAGGAATGATGATGAAGCGTTTGCGCCATTGAATAAATGTCTTCTCTGTTTCTCCTAGTGTCTTCTCCCCATCACCGCCTTCGATGTCAAGAGGAACATTGCTGTAACCTTTGAGCACTCTATCGACCGAGACGCTAGCATATCCAGGTTGAATAACTGACCCATGGATTCTTGGTGTCTTCGTTCGGTCTATTGGAGATACAACCCCGACAGCCATCATGATTGATGCATTACCATCTGGAATGTGCAGCTCACATTTTGTTAGAGGCTCGGTAATGTCATCAACAGGGAAGCGCAACCCAGCGTCGTCTTGAATAACTGGCAGCTCCGTAGAAGCACAACTGCTTTTCATCTGACCAACGGGGCTAATGGTGACTCCCGGCGTTGATTGCGATTGCATTTGACTCATTGCTAGCTGCACTTGCCTCTTGATCTCCTCCTGCATTCTTGCCTCAAGAGATTTTTCTCGTTCACGTGATTCAAGCAATGCTTGTCGTGACTCATCAACAAATTGCTCCAATGCACGAATTCGTTCTGCCTCCTCATCCTTCTTTCTCTAGCAGGCTTCTGTAGGTATCCTTGTCTGCTGGGAATGCGTGTAGCCACGGAACCGCCCCATAGCCTCTTGTTCGACCACCGTGTTCGGGATTCTCTAGGGCATATGTCAATTCATCCTTCTCTCTGTTGGGCTTGAAAACACCACTATCAGCTTCTTCCCTAGCACGAGCTAGTCTCTGTGTTGCTCTCTCAATTTTTTGGCCGAAAATTAGCTTGCCAGTGTCTGGGTCTAGGCTTCCCCCATGAGCGTAGAACCAATTCTTCAGCGCGTTGAGGCCAGTTCTTTTCTATTGTTTCAGGTATGATTCCCTTGGCAGTAATCTCTGCTTCTAGGTTCTTCCATTTGGGAATAGCACTCCTATAACCACCTGATCCCATGCGATGATGGTATTGCTTCTGTCGGGCATTCTGCCGATTCCTCATCACACGTTCCTCACTGTCTTGAGATGTCTTGTATTCTACGAAGGCATCCCAATGGGACTCCAACTTGACAAACGCCTTAGCATTGAAATTCGGCGTAGCATTCTTCAAGATAAACTTTTTATACAATGTCTTCTTCCAACTCTGGAACAATGTTGTCATCTTCTTCATTGTCCAATCCCTCACTAGCTCCTTCAAAGCATCATCTGCTTGTAATGTGAAATGCTGAGTGATATCTCTCCAAGCTAGGTTCTTATCACGATCAGATACAAAACTAACATTAGGAGCGGATATCTTCTGCTTCCATTCACGAGCACTAACTGGGATCCTATCCCTTACAATGAACCCACATTGATTGACATATGTCTGAGCATGTGGTCCCAATGGTTTGCCGGTGTCGGTGTCGAATTCTGATATTATGAAACGGCCCTCTAATGGCTTTTTTGGCCCTCGGACTTTCCTACTTTTGTCGGTGGTTGATGTAGATCCAGAGACCGGCTACATGAGTAGAAACACAACGATTAACAACAAATATACGTACGCATGCATCTATAAGAGATGATAGATAATCGAATATACCTCGCCAGTATTTTCTTGCGCGACAATTTGTTGATCTTCAACCACCGGCATATTCAGGATATCCTCATAATCAGCAAAGTACTGACTCATGTCATCTACATCCACATTGGTGCCGGCGTTGATAATATCCGCCATTATGTCATCACTCAAGTTATCATCCGGAGCAGCCATTTGTATCTTCGAGATAACACATAGATAGAATTATTATGGTACATAACATAAGTACATGTGATAACACATATAGAATTACTAAATCCAATTAAATATAATAACACATAATATTTCATAAGGATAAACAATAATAAGGTATAGGCTTTGGAATCGAATCAAAAACACTTTCGATCCAAAAACATGGAAATAAGTACATGTATATATATACACATAGAATGATACAATATATTTTTCTCTCTCTCTCAACACATAGAAATAAGTGCATATGTCTATATCTCTAGATATGCATGTGATAACACATAGAATGTCTCTCTAGATACAATTTTCTCTCTCTCTCAACACATGAAAATAAGTACATGTATATATACATATAGAAATAATTAATTAAGTACCATATGTATACATATAGAATCTCTCTCTAGATATATATATATATATAGAGAGATAGAATATATAATTACTAAATCCAATTAAATAAATCTAACATGAAATTAGATAAACTAGTAATAGATAATACATTTTAATCTAACATATATCAAAAACTATAATAAAAAACTATCTAAAAAAAACTATCTAAATAAGTACTAATTAAAATTTAATACATTTTAATCTAACATATATCAAATACTATAATAAAAAACTATCTAAAAAAACTATCTAAATAAAGTACTAATTAAATTTTAATACATTTAAATCTAACATATATCAAAAACTACTAATTAAATCTAACATTTTAATCTAATATTGGCCGGCCAAGAGCAAGCTAGCTAGCCCTAGCAGGCTGGGGATCGAGGCGGATGGCGCGGGCCGGCAGGGCGTGCTGGTCGGCCACGCGCGGGGCCGAGCTGAGCACCTCGATCGCGCGAGGACGACGTACGGCGGAGACGGCGGGGCTCGACGACGAGGCCGCCGGGCGCGCGGGAAGCGGTCAACGGAGGGGGCTCGGGTGCGGGCAGAGACGGGATGCGGCCGGGCGGATGGCGCGGCCGGGTGGGGGTAGAAGACGACGGCGGCGCGGCAGAGACGAGCTCGATGTACGGCCGGGCGGGGCTGGGGCGACGGAGGCGAGATCGAAGATGGCGGTGGCGGCGGCGATGATCGACGTGTAGATCGAAAGGTAGAAGATGAAACCATTCGATATATATAGGCCGGGACCCTTTAGTCCCGGCTAGTAACACCAACCAGGACTAAACACCCTTTAGTCCCGGCTGGTATTACCAGCCGGGACTAAAGGCCCAACCCTTTAGTCCCGGCTCGCCTTACAAGCCGGGACTAAAGGGTTTTTAGTCCCGGTTGGTGTTACTAGCCGGGACTAAAACTATTTTGGGCGGGCACCGAAATTGCCGCTCACCCTTTAGTCCCGGTTCTTGGTCTGGGCCGGGACTGAAGGCCTGAAAATTTTGGCAACCCGCCAGCGTAATTGGAAAGACCTGGGATTTTGATTTTGTTTAATACTAGGTTAATCAATTAATTCCATAGCAACTTCAATACTTTGCAATATTTATTTTAAAAAATTCTATTGATTAACTAATTATTTATTGTAAATAGGAAAATTTTGTAACCTATAGTTTTTAATTTCTTTTATGAATATAGAATATAAATGTTACTAATACTAAGTATTTTGTTAATGCAAAAATATATTTGTAACTTAAAATTAATAAAACTAATATTATTCGATAGGAAATTTATTATCACATTATTGTAACGTCAATGTTTCAATTTTTTCTCGGTTTTTGACCAAAATTGACAGGAAATTTTTGTTAAACCTATAAAAATAAAGAAAATATAGTATTTTTTGTTGTACAACTTTTTCAAATGAAAAAATGGCCTATATAAGGATTGTTGTTTTTTCAATTCGACCAAAATTAACAAACTTGGTATTCAAAACTTTTCAATTCGAAGTCATTTAGAGTCCATAATACTAGGGTCAAAGTGTTGTTTTTTCATTTGACCAAATTTGACTTGGTCAAACTTGCTCAAATGAGACACTAAATGACCTCAGATGAAAAAACTCTGAATACCAAGTTTGATCATCTTAGCAAGATCTACAATTGTTATATAGCTCATTTTCCCATTTGAGAAATTTTTATCAAACACTAGTCACAATTTTCCTTATCTCTTATAGACTTTCTAAAACTATGTCACACACTTGTGAAAATTGAACTACATTTTGTTCAAGCTTTCTCAAATGAAAAAATGGTCTATATAAGGATTGTAGATATTGATGATATGAACAAACTTGGTATTCAAAACTTTTCAATTTTAGACAATCTAGGGTTCCGAAAACTAGTTTGTAGGCGTCGAAATTTAAAAATCACAAATTTGAACCGTCCAAACTTTCTCAAATGGAAAGTTGACCAAAACAACAATTGTAGATCCTTTTGAGTTTAACAAACTTGGTATTCAAAACTTTTCAATTCGAAGTCATTTAGAGTCCATAATACTAGGGTCAAAGTGTTGTTTTTTCATTTGACCAAATTTGACTTGGTCAAACTTGCTCAAATGAGACACTAAATGACCTCAGATGAAAAAACTCTGAATACCAAGTTTGATCATCTCAGCAAGATCTACAATTGTTACATAGCTCATTTTCCTATTTGAGAAATTTTTATCAAACACTAGTCACAATTTTCCTTATCTCTTATAGACTTTCTAAAACTATGTCACACACTTGTGAAAATTGAACTACATTTTGTTCAAGCTTTCTCAAATGAAAAAATGGTCTATATAAGGATTGTAGATATTGATGATATGAACAAACTTGGTATTCAAAACTTTTCAATTTTAGACAATCTAGGGTTCCGAAAACATATTACATAATATCCGTCTCTAAAACATAATATATTAAACATGCATCGTTGTATCATGCGGGCACAACAGTGAATTTCTTCTTGACGTATGACCCTTGGTTATGATCTTGTCGTAACCATGGAGTGTCTTCATCATTTAACATGATGCTTGGATCTTTCTTCACTATGAAGGGTGGAATTCAGACATTTCTTTCGTAATCTTCTGACATGTCTGACTTGTCTTCAATTCCTACTATATTTATTTTCCCAGAAAGAATTATGTGGCGCTTTGGCTCATTGATCATTGAGTTGATGTCTTCGTTTTTTCCTCTCTTTGATTTTGTAGACATGTCTTTCACATAGAACACCTGACTCACATCGGCAGCAAGGACGAATGGTTCCTCTTTGTATCCAATATTGTTGAGGTCCACTGTTGTCATTCCATACTCTTTGTCGACTGTTACCCCTCCTCCGGTCAGCTTCACCCATTGGCACCGGAACAAAGGGACTTTAAAATTAGGTGCGTAGTCTAGTTCCCATATCTCTTCTATGCGGCCATAATATGTTTGTATATTCCCATTTGGATCTGTGCCATCTATGCGAACACCACTATTTTGATTGGTGCTCCTTTTATCTTGGGCAACTATGTAAAATGTATTCCCATTTATCTCGTACCCTTGGTACGTGAGGATATGCCACGATGGCTGCCTAGCCAACAAATACAGTTGCTCATCAATATTGTCATCGCCTTGACATTCTTTTCGTAACCAACCACTGAAACTTTTCATGTGCTGACTGCCTAATCCAAGCTTCAGTCTTCCCTGGAAACTTGGATCGTAAGAACTCCTTATGTATCTCGATGTACGGATGCACCAATGATGAGTTCTGAAGAACTGTGTAGTGTGCTTTATTGAAATAATCGTCTTCCATGCCAATATATGTTTTCTTCCCTAAAGTTCCTTTACCACTGAGTCTCCCCTCATGTCGTGATTCGGGAACGCCAATTGGAGCAATGTCAGGAATAAAGTCAACACAGAACTCAATGACCTCCTCTGTTCCATAGCCCTGGGCGATGCTTCCTTCAGGCTTAGAACGGACTTTCACATATTTCTTCAAGACTCCCATAAACCTCTCGAAGGGGAACATGTTATGTAAGAACACAGGTCCAAGAATACTAATCTCCTTCACCAAATGAACTAGGATGTGTGTCATGATATTAAAGAAGGATGGAGGGAACACCAACTCAAAGCTGACAAGACATTGAACCACATCGTTCTGTAGAGTAGCTAGTTCCACTGGATTGATTGCCTTCTGAGAAATTGCATTGAGAAATGCACATAGCTTCACGGTGGCTAGACGTACATGTGGAGGTAGAATTCCTCTTAAAGCAACTGGAAGCAATTGCGTCATAAGCACGTGGCAGTCGTGGGACTTTAAGTTTAGGAATTTTTTATCTGGCACATTTATTATACCCTTTATATTGGAGGAGAATCCCGATGGGACCTTGATGCTGCTTAGACATTCGAACATGCTGTCCCTCTCTTCTTTGCTAAGCGTGTAGCTAGCAGGACTTAAGTAATGACGTCCATCACCTGTCTTCTCTGGATGAAGGTTGTCTCGTTCTTTCATGCACTGCAAGTCCTGGCGTGCTTCAAGTGAATCCTTTGGCTTCCCGTACACACCCATGAATCCTAACAGGTTCACACAAAGATTCTTTGTCAGGTGCATCACGTCGATTGCGTTGCGGACCTCTAGGACTTGCCAATAGGGTAGCTCCCAAAAGATGGACTTCTTCTTTCACATGGGTGCATGTCCATTAGCATCTTTGGGAACAGATTCACTGCCTTGTCCCTTTCCAAATACTACTTTCACATCCTTGACCATTGCGAGTACATCTTCCCCGGTTCGGTTATGAGGCTTCTTCCGGTGGTCTGGCTTACCTTTAAAATGCTTCCCTTTCTTTCTTACTTGGTGGTTCAAAGGAAGGAATCGACGATGGCCAAGGTACACGACCTTTCGACATCTTTTCAAATATATACTGTCAAGGTCATCAAAACAATGTGTGCATGCATTATATCCTTTGTTTGTCTGACCTGAAAGATTACTTAAAGCAGGCCAATCATTGATGGTTACGAACAACATTGCTCGTAGGTCAAAGTGTTCTTGTTTGTACTCATCCCAGACACGTACACCTGGTTTGTTCCATAAAACTAGAAGTTCTTCAACTAATGGCTTCAGATATACATCAATATCAGTTGCCAGGTTGCCTCGGACCTTGGATGAGGATCGGCATCATAATGAACTTCCGCTTCATGCATAACCATGGAGGAAGGTTGTAGATACATAGAGTAACTGGCCAAGTGCTATGACTAGTGCTCTGCTGTCCAAAAGGATTCATACCATCTGTACTTAAGGCGAACCTTAAGTTTCTAACCTCATTTGCAAACTCTGAAAATTCTCTATCTATCGCTCTCCACTGGGACCCATCAGCTGGGTGTCTCAGCATATTGTCTACCTTACGGTCTTCTTTATACCACCGCAACAACTTTGCGTGGTCTTTATTTCTGAACAAACGTTTTAAGCGTGGTATTATAGGAGCATACCACATAACCTTGGCAGGGATTTTCTTTCTAGGACGTTGTTCACCCTCGACGTCACCAGGATCATCGCGCCTGATCTTATACCGCGATGCTTTACATACCGGGCATTCATCCAAATTCTCGTATTCATTGCCATGGTAGAGGATACAGTCATTAGGACATGCATGTATCTTCTGGATTTTTAATCCCAAAGGGCAGACAACCTTTTTTGCTTCGTACGTAGTGGTGGGCAATTCATTTGGCTTTGGAAGCATCTTCTTTATGAGGTTTAATAAATTCCCAAATGCCTTATCGGATACACCATTCTTTGCCTTCCACTGTAGCAATTCCAGTGTTGTACCCAGCTTTTTTTGCCCCTCTTCGGCCGTCGGGTATGGCAACTTCCTATGATCCTCAAGCATGCGCTCCAACTTAACTTTCTCTTTTTCACTTTCCCATTCTTGTTGTGCATCACGAATGGCATCGCCAAGAGCATCACCGAGATCATCTTCTACCGCTACCTCTTCTTCATCTCCCCCCATTGTAGTATCATCAAAGGCACCATACTGAGCAATAATGTCATCAATGTCTAAATCTTCTCCTTCACCTTCTTCCATCATGACCCCGCTTTCTCCATGCTTAGTCCAACATATATAGTTTGACATGAAACCTGACTTAAGCAAATGTGAATGAAGACTCATTGAGCTTGAATATTCCTTTAAATTCTTACATAGGGCACATGGACAGCATATGAAACCATCCCGCTTATTTGCCTCAGCCACACCTAAGAAATAGTGTAAGCCCTCTATAAAGTCTTGGTAGCGGCGATCGGCATTGTACATCCAATGGCGTGACATAATCTGTATTACACGACAAATTATGAAAACCTTGAACATAATTAAGTATTTTATTACACAACATAAATGACACACACACGGTTGATTAATTAACTAAGCCTGGCTACAACGTAAGCAATCCCAACTATCACTAAACAAACTAAAACTACAATGCACTTCAGTAACATAATTATTTTGTGATCGTACGCAACTAAAACAGACAAATCATTCTTCTGTTGAATATCAATAAGCTTCTCCTGCTGGCTCACTGCCTCATCAGCAGCATCCGCTACCTCAAGCGCACCCAAATTCTGCACGTATGTAGCATAATCTTCCTCCCAGTACCAACCATCGCATCCATTGCCCTCCCACTGAAATTAAAGCCAAAAAATATTTAGTCAAAAATATTCAAGAAAAGCAGGTCAATTAGCCATAATTATAAAATGCGTAAGAAACTCACATCGCGATCCGGGCACTTGTAGAAAACACGACCCTTGTTGGGTCCCTGTCTCTTGACTCGGTACTCCATCACAATCTTCTGCTTACACTTGCCGCAGATAATGAGAGGGAGTTCTGGCCTCAGTCGTTTCGCAACCGAACGAGAGGCCGAGGATCCAGTAACAGTTGTCATCTACTTTCTATACTTACTTTTGCAAACTAGTGTAAATTTCATATTTTCAAATATCCATCAAATTATAGCTCAAAAACATGTTTCAATAAATAACCATCCGTACTAGTTGACCTTGCTTACGTGATCATCTCGGCGAGCATTTCTCCACCGGACGGCACCGTACTTGGCCAAGGAAGAGCTCCGATTCTACGAGAAAGGGAACACGGTCTTCCATGACCGTTGCCGCTCTCCCTCGTAGAATCAAAGCTCCTCCTTGACGTCCGTTACCGCTCGGCAGAGAACATGCTCGCCGACATGAACACGGTCCGCAAGTTCAACTAGTACGGATTTTCTACAATTTTCTAACAATTTTCTAAGTTTTTCATTTCATGGAAAAATTAATTCTAAGATCATGTAAGCCACCGGGGACGAGAATGGCGCGTGCTCCAGCGAGGACGAGCGAGGCGTGATTTTGATGAACTAATTTAACTTTTGTTTATCCAAACATATATGCAAATCATCATGTGATTTTGAGCTAAAAATGACATATAAAATCATAATAAAGTCCAACATATAAAGTTACACATGCATCTACATCGCAAAATGAGATAAGCTACTGATAAAACATAAGAGGATTAAGTTTGTTACCTCCAAAATCGAAGAGCAACACCAATGGAGGGGGAGAGTGCAAGAACAACAGCAAGCTGAAGAACAGAGGCAGTGAGTTTGAATAATGGAATGGCTCGGGCTCGGGAAGGAAGAATTGAGCAGAATTATAGGCCGGGATAATTAGTCCCGGTTAGGGGTCCAAACCGGGACTAAATATTAATCTTTATTCCCGGGGCATAACCCAAACCGGGACTAAAAGCTTTAGTCCCGGCTGGTATTACCAACCGGGACTAAAGGTAAACCTTTAGTCCCGGTTGGTAATACCAGCCGGGACTAAAGATCTCCCGGGGGCAAAAAATGCCGAGGCTAATGCTAAATTAGGACATCGTTCTAAAGTCTGTTCTCTAGTAGTGCTTATATCTATGTTTCCATATGCATGTAGGTCATGTTTGAAGCTGGCACAGATACAGCATTCATAGTGCTGGAATGTGCGATGGCTCAGCTCATGCAAAACCCCTGCCTCCTGAACAAGCTACAAGACGAGGTGAGAAGCACTATAGCCAAGGGAAAAGAGATAGTTACGGAAGACGACCTTAATAGTTTAGCCTACCTAAAGGCAGTCATCAAAGAGACACTCCGACTCCATATGCCGGCACCGCTCCTTGTGCCCCACCTATATCCATGGCCGATTGCAACATAGAAGGGTACACGATACCTTCGGGAACACGTGCCATTGTTAATAGCTGGGCTCTTGCAAGGGATCCTAGCTATTGGGAGAAAGCGGACAAGTTCATGCCTGAGCGGTTCATCGAAGGCGGTAGCGCCACAGCTATGGACAATAAGGGAAACAATTTCCAATACTTACCATTTGGGGCAGGGCGAAGGATGTGTCCAGGAACCCACTTTGCAACTTCCACTATTGAAGTGATGCTTGCAAACCTTATCTACCACTTCAATTGGGAGCTACCTGTGGAATTAGCAAAGAAAGGTATCGATATGACTGAATCATTTGGGGTGACAGTGTGTCGTAAGGAGAAACTCCTCCTTGTCCCTATAGTTCCACAAAATTAATGCATTAGTCTAGAGTCCTTTATGTATGCAATAGATTGCGCACTACCTATCATAATTGTATCATAATACTTTTGGGTTTTGTACTTGTTAAATCACTAATACTAAATAAAAAAAGCATGCATTGCATCCTTACACCATGCAACAAACATATTTGTGACCGGAAATTTATTAACAAAGGACTAGAACAATAAGAGGGATGAATATGAGAGCAAAAAATTCTTCACACAATACAAGAAATGCTTATGTCCAAACATAAATAGAAAGACAAAATAAATAAAAGATAGAATAAAACATAAGGGAAAACATAAGTAAGACAAAGGAAAAAGGCACGTAAGACATCACATGAATACTGCTCGAACACCTAAAATATACGCGTAGAGTACCTCACATATACTATGTGAATAATCAAACATACATAAATAGAAAACATCAATAAAAAATAATACAAAGCATAAGGAAAACCAAGAAAAAAATAAAAAAAAGCCATATAGTAGAGAAAATTAAAAAAGAACATCACAGCGGAACTATTTGGACAACCTAAAATATACCGTACAACATCTCATGAGTAATATGTAAATACTTAAAGATAATCATGAAACATCCTATTTATACTACGTGGACATCCTAAAATACATGAAAGAACATCACATGTATGCCACTTGAACATCACATATATCTCATGGAAGCTAAGAAATTAAGCTTCTTAATTATAGCAAAGTGAAGAAGAAAAAATAACAATGGAGGGAAAATAGAAAAAAACTTCACAAGAATACTATTTGATGAACCTAAAATATACTTTATAACTATCATAAGTACTGTATGAATACTCAAAAATAATTATAGAACATCCTATTTATACTACGTTGGCACCCAAGATATATCAAAGAACTTCACATGTATATTATGTAAACATCACATGTATCAAAGACAATTATTTTGATATGTGATATAACTAGACAAATGCAAAGGACACTTTCACAAATGCATAAATAATTTCTATAGTTATGAAAAGTCAGAAATTTTGGCATGTCATATAACTCACACAAGTATCAAAGAAGAAACAGGAAAAAATAAAAAATCAATCAAAATAAAATGTACAAAAAGATATAATATAAAAGGAAACTGAAATACTAAATAAATAACATAATAAAAAATGCATCAACATAGACCTATGCAACACATCCACCTCCCACGTACGCACATACATGCAGTTGTCCGACCTAGTAAAAAATTAGCGGCACAACGAAAAATCATAAATGCATGCCACGCGTATGGATGAGATGGTGCTATAGTCCAAGCTCTTGGATACGATGAGTGGCGTGGATATAATACAACAGCAACAACAACAACAAAGCCTTTAAGTCCCAAATAAATTGGGGTAGGCAAGAGTTAAAACCTAGCAGAAGCAATCAAGGTTCAGGCACGTGAATAGCTGTTTTCCAATCACTCCTATCTAAGGCTAAGTCTTTGGGTATATTCCATCCTTTCAAGTCTCCTTTTATTGCCTCTACCCTAAGTCAACTTCGGTCTTCCTCTGCCTCTCTTCACGTTACTATCCTGGCTTAGGATTCCATTACGCACCGGTGCCTCTGGAGGTCTCAGTTGGACATGTCTAAACTATCTCAACCGGTGTTGGACAAGCTTTTCTTCAATTGGTGCTACCCCTAATCTATCACGTATATCATCGTTTCGAACTCGATCCCTTCTTGTATGACCGCAAATCCAACTGCAACATACATATTTTCGCGACACTTATCTATTGAATATGTCGTCTTTTCGTAGGTCAACATTCTGCACCATACAACATAGCAGGTCTAATCGCCGTCCTATAAAACTTGCCTTTTAACTTCTGTGGCTACCCTTTTGTCACATAGGACACTAGATGCTTGGTGCCACTTCATCCACCCCGCTTTAATTCTATGGCTAACATCTTCATCAATATCCCCGTCTCTCTATAGCATTGATCCTAAATATCGAAAGGTATTCTTCCTAGGCACTACTTGACCTTCCAAGCTAATATCTTCCTCCTCCCGAGTAGTAGTGCCAAAGTCACATCTCATATACTCAGTTTTAGTTCTACTGAGTTTAAAATCTTTGGACTCCAAAGTCTCCCGCCATAACTACAGTTTCTGATTCACTCATGTCCGACTTTCATCAACTAGCACTACATCATCCGCGAAAAGCATACACCAAGGGATGTCCCCTTAGTATGTCCCTTGTGACCTCATCCATCACTAAGGCAAACAGATAAGGGCTCAAAGCTAACCCTTGATGTAGTCCTATCCTAATTGGGAAGTCATCCGTGTTTCCATCACTTGTTCGAACACTAGTCACAATATTATTGTACATGTCCTTAATGAGCCCGATGTACTTCATTGGGACTATATGTTTGTCCAAAGCCCACCACATAACATTCCTTGGTATTTTATCATAAGCCTTCTCCAAGTCAATAAAAACCATGTGTAGGTCCTTCTTCTCTCTATACCGCTCCATAACTTGTCTTATTAAGAAAATGGCTTCCAATGTTGACCTTCTGGGCATAAAACCAAATTGGTTCATAGAGACCCGCGTTATTGCTCTCAAACGATGCTCGATAACTCTCTCCCATAGCTTTATAGTATAGCTCATCAACTTAATTCTCTGGTAATTAGTACAACTTTGAATATCCCCTTTATTCTTGTAGATCGGTACCAATATACTTCTTCTCCACTCGTCAGTCATCTTGTTCAATCGAAAAATATGGTTGAACAGCTTGGTTAGCCATACTATAGCTATGTCCCTGAGGCATCTCCACACCTCGATTGGGATACCATCCAGTCCCATCGCCTTACCTCCTTTCATCCTTTTCAACGCCTCTCTAACCTCAGATTCTTGGATTCTCCACACAAAGCGCCTATTGGTGTCATTAAAAGAGTCATCCAACTGAAAGGTTGTGTCCGTATTCTCACCATTGAATAATTTGTCAAAATACTCTTGCCATCGATGTCGGATCTCATCCTCCTTCACCAAGAGATGCTCCCTTTTATCCTTAATGCACTTAACTTGGTTGAAGTCCCTTGTCTTTCTCTCACGAACCCTAGCCATTCTATAAATGTCCTTCTCTCCTTCCTTCGTACTCAAATGTTGGTCAAGATCCTCGTACGCTCTACCTTTTGGCACACTTACAGCTCGCTTTATAGTCTTCTTTACCACCTTGTACTTCTCTATGTTGTCCACACTCCTATCATGGTACAAGCGTCTATAGAATTCTTTCTTCTCCTTAATAGCCCTTTGGACTTCCTCGTTCCACCACCAAGTATCTTTAGCCTCGCCTTCACTTCCTTTGGTTACTCCACACACCTTTGAGGTCACCTTCCGAATGTTGGTTGCCATCTTCTCCCACATGTTGTTTGTGTCCTCTTCTTCCTTCCAAGAGCCCTCTTTGATAACCCTTTCCCTGAATACCTCTGACATATAATGTAAATAAAAAATACATCATAGAACATCATATATACTCTGTGTGAATATCATACGCATCTCATAATATATAGAAAAAACGTAGAACATGAAACTAAAAAATATTTAGAGTAAAATAAAATAGGAGAAAGAAAATTAAAATAAGAAAATCTATATAAAACTTAAAAGAAAAGAGAAAGGAAAATGAAATATTGCGTGGCCGTCCAAATAAAACAAAAAAAATATTGCCACCACCTATAGCACTTGACAAACTTGGAGAATATGTTCTTTATTGGCTGCACTCCGCTGTAATTTGTGCTTATTGGCATAGCTAGTACGTTCCACTCAGTATAACCTGCAAAAAAGTTTTTGGTCCACACTTATAAAAAATAACTCCATTCCTGTAAGCCATATTGTCAAGCAAATGGCTGCACGTCCTATCAGTTACAAGCATTGATTTGAAATTCCCCTTGTTTGTACCATCTGTAAAAAATATCATGATATCTTTTGGGGTTCCAAACCTAGTACAAAGTGAACCATTGTCTAGAGAAATTTAGCATATAATCAATCAAAGAAGAGGTGTTTAATTGATTCGTCATTATAGCTACAAAGTTGTAGATAGCATTGTGAACTATAACTTTTGTGTAGACCATGTCAACGTCCGAGATTATTTAAAAAATCAAAATTTTAAATTCAAAATTTGGGAGCATAAAATGATCTTTTGGAACTCTAAATAGTTTCAAATAAAAAAGTTTAAATATAAAATTGAAGATCACATTGAGCTCTACAATTTTAGTATAAATTTTGTCTTTATATAATTTTATATAAAAGTTATGAATTTTTGAGACAAGTATTTCTAGCGGCAGGCTCTTAAAGTCCCTTAGAATGTACAACCTCTGTTAATAGTCATTTTTGGAGATTGTTCTCTTAAGATATACGCCTCTGTTAATCGATTAACAGATGCAGACGTCTTAGGATACCCATCTATGTTAACAGTCGGTTAATAGAGGCAGTCACCTTAGAACGCTCGCTGCTGTGAAATTGATTAACACATACGCCCGTTTGCGTGATGGAACCTGGCCCTAAAAGTGTCTGCCTCTATTAACCAGAGAGTCTATCTCCTAACATTTTTTTATACAATGGAAGCTGAGACAAGTTAATTCACTGCTTAAGCTAAGCCGCTGCGTCAGCATCTTAAGTCGCTTATTTGCCATCACTGATAGATGTGCTGCCTGTCTATTACACGTGCTCATAAAAATAACTAAACTCGCCATGCAAATAATTGTTAATTCGACATGGTATGCCAGTCACGCTATGGATCGGAAGCTGAGACAGATCTAACTTACTAATTTAACGTGTACGTGTAATCTATCCTACTAATTAACTAACCTGTAGATTTAATCTCAGCTACTAATTAACGTGTTTAACCTCATCTATTCTACTAACTAATAACGTGACTAACTTAACCACGTGACACAAGTAGATATCACACGCTTTTACGTGACCAAATAAATAAAGTGACCCCCTTTTTAATCCTATTAGACGTTATACGAGTTTAATTTAATTTCGTATGACAAGCTAATGGAATAATAATAACCTGACTTAAAACCTGATCTATGCTAAAACTTTTTTCATTTAACCGTTTAGGGGGCAAAATATTTAATACACAAGATTGGTATAAGTTATTACAAAACGATACTCCCTCTATTCTAGGTTATAAAAACACATATGCATATCAAGATTCAAATAAAGACGCTCCCCATGCCTGGCCAGGAACCCGATGCCCCGCCCTGAAGGCCTGGGAACACCGGCTCCGTGACTTCAATCGTAGCTGCAGGGCACCGATTTGACCGAAGGCCCCATCCTCGTCGTCTATGGAGCCCCAGCAAGGTTTTAAATCTCCCGCTATAGCCTCCGCTATCTCCGGCTATAGCTGTTTGAGAAGAATTTAGCTAAGTTTTTTTACGTACAAGTTAGCCCTTAGCTGCCGCTATAACCGGCTATAGCCTGTTTTCGGACACAAAAAGCTAAATAACATAGCATGCTATTTAAAACCTTGAGCCCCAGTCGAGCTGCTCCACTGCAGCCTCCTCTCCCACCAGCTCGTCCTACGAGACAGCGACCGCGGCCGCGGACCCGACCTCAGCATGCCCAGATCCATCCAACCCAAACGGGCAACCCTGGGCGGGCAAGGTGGCGCCCAGCTGGGTCACTGCTGGAGAGGTATCAGGCAGGGTCGGGGGGTTTGGTTTTGGGCTTGGGCTGGTGGCCGGCGGCGCCGAAGCGGGCGCCGGCCGGCGGTGAGGGGTGGGGGGGCTCTCGCTCACAAGGTCGTAGACTCATCGTCCAAAGCAGTTAAGAGTCACTGTGATGTTTATAGTTGTAATAAAAATAGTATTTCATGGTCGTGGCCCTCTACGTCTGTCTGCAGCTTTTTCTGAATAAACTATGGAGAAGAAAGATGCTTAATTCTTGGTGCAATCACCAGGTATCTGGCGATCTCTCTATAAAAAAGCCCCCCCTGGGTAAACAAGCCCAGCTATCATCATTCAATTCGGTATCATCAGTAAACTGAACTACGCTGCAGCCAAGGGAAGCTCTGCGCCCACTACGCTGTCGCTGCAGTGATGGCTCACGCTCATGGCCACCACGAGGAGCTGCTGCAGGCGAAGTCTCCACCACAGGTGGCCCTAGTGCCCTCTGTCCTTCTCGTCTGTCCTCTTCTCGTCCTCCTCGTGTGCCGCCGCTTTGGAACGACGGCCACAGCAAGTGCCAGAGAGCAGCTGCTGAGCAGGCTGCCTTCGCCTCCAAGCAGGCTCCCCATCATTGGCCACCTGCACCTTGTCGGCACCCTACCGCACGTCTCCCTCCGTGACCTCTCCGCCAAGCATGGCCGCGATGGGCTCATGCTCCTCCACCTCGGTGCCGTCCCCACGCTCATCGTCTCCTCGCCGAGCGCCGCCCAGGCCGTGCTGCGCACGCAAGACCACATCTTCGCGTCCAGGGCCTACTCCCCCGTCACCGACATCCTCTTCTACGGCTCCACGGATGTCGTCTTCTCGCCCTACGGCGAGCATTGGCGCCAGGTCAAGAAGATCGTCACCACACACCTCCTCACCAACAAGAAGGTCCGGTCCTACCGCCATGCACGCGAGCATGAGGTAATAACCAATTAACCATTATATATATATATATATATATATATATATATATATATATATATATATATATATATTGTTCAATAGATGAAGTTGATTGCCTGAAAAATATTCACAACAGGTGAGGTTGGTGGTGGCTAAGATCCGCGAGGCGGCCACCGCAGGCACCGCTATTGACCTAAGCGAACTGCTCATCTCCTTTGCCAACGATATCGTTTGCCACGCAGTGTGTGGCAAGTTCTTCAGGGAGGAAGGCCGGAATAAACGTTTCCGGGAGCTCGTTGAGGCGAACTCGTCGCTCATAGGGGGTTTCAACCTAGAGGACTACTTCCCGATGCTGGTGAAGCTGGACATCATCAAGAGGATTGTATGTGCGAAGGCACAAAAGGTGAACAAGATGTGGGACAACTTGCTCAATACACTCATCGATGACCATGCAAGCAAGCCAGCACCAGAACGTGACGGGGAGGAGAGTGACTTCATCGATGCATGTCTTGCTCTCCCTTCAAGAAGAGTACAACCTCACTATAGAGATCATATTAAGGCACAACTAGTGGTATATGATGACGTCACCTCACCCACAACTACCGCCTACATGTATATAAAAATATATACTTATTCTTCACTACTACAGAATGGACCTGTTGTCCCGGGCGGTAACAGCCTTTAGTCCCGGTTACCGCGCCGGGACAACGATCCCGGGACTAAAGGTGGAACCTTCAGTCCCGGGTCATCGAGCCGGGATTAAAGAGGGACCTTTAGTCCCGGTTGGTAACACCGACCGGGACTAAAGGCCCTCCAGCCGAGCGAACCTGGCGCACCCTTTAGTCCCGGTTGGGGTTACCAACCAGGACTAATGGTTCACCCTTTAGTCCCGGTTGGTAACCCCAACCGGGACTAAAGGTTCCTTTTCTTTTTCTTTTTTTTTGTTTAATTTGTTTTCAGTTCAGTTACACGTATTTGTTTAATATATAATATGTTTTTATGTACGTATTCTACGTTGCTAATATAAATACACGCATGCATATAATTACATCTAATTCTCATCTTGAGCATTATTATATTCGAATAAAGTATGAAACTATATATTATATATATATATATATATATATATATATATATATATATATATATATATATATATATATATATATGTATATATACAACACTTTCATAATCTTGTTCTCGAAAATAACGATATCAATAAACATTTAATTTACATCATTTATTCCTTAAGATCAAAGTAGAACTCGCCGTTGGAATTTAGCACTTTTTCTAGAAGATATCCTGCTATTGACTCTTGAACTGCTTTCAGATGGTCTTTTTGCATGACCCTTCGTTTCAACCATTCAGTCTTGCATTTGAAATAAAAGGAAAAGTATTAATACACATATATGTATATATATTCATTTAAAAATAAATAAAAATTGATATATACGTACTCTGAGGACATCTTCAGGAGTTCTTCTTATGTGCGCAGTGATAAATTCACAAACGTAGTATCCACACAAGTTATTACCTGGTTCCTGCCGCAAACACCACTGTACGAGAAGAAGATTATTCTCATCATCTCACACGTAAATTGAAGTACGATATAGTAATTAAACACAGTGGGGAAGTGTATATAGTACAACTTACTGGTATTTCAACTACATTAAGTGGTGCCTTGCAATCCTTGCGATGTTGCCGAATAAACTCTTTCCAAACCCTGTGCGACCAATAATGTACGATCGTTAATAAATTATGGCAAAGTCTATTCAATAATAGTTGTGCGCGAGAGATCGAAATTACCCCTGGATAATGTCTATCATATCTTGGTATAGTGCCCGTTCTTTTCTCAACGAGTCAAAGATTAGTAACCGACTTGAGTTTAACTCAATGACAATGAGTATCCAGTGAAAACTGCATTGGTTTATACACACACGTACATGCATATAAGTTGTATTGATATTATATAAAATGTGTAGACTACATTATTATTAACACTTACTCAAAGTTGTACGGGAAAAGTATTGTTGTCTTGTCGTGCTGCTTCACGAAGAACTTCATGATATTCGTCTGTGCTTCAGATACCCAGTGGTCCTTGACAATAATATCGGTTTTGAATACGATATAAGGATCAATGAAGCCAACACTGGTGTCTTGTATTCTTTGGAGCTCTGACATCTGGAATCTATATATAAATATAAGTTACATGTGAGGATAATTATATACACGTACGCATGGAAGTGAGTTTATTAAATAAAAGTAAGAATCACTTACAAACAAAAGGAGCTCATGATTGATTTGTCCAGAGCGTCCAAGTGGAATAGTTGATGCAATTCTTCGAAACTAATATGTAAGATGTCATCGCCACTGGAAGTAATGATGGTCTCTAAATCTGACAAAGATCCACTGCTCACCCCTGCCACACGCCTGCATGTACCACTTGTTGAGCAAGTACATTTGCGTACCCTAATTCATTCAGAGCCGCAGGGTTGTACAGACTTTTGCCATATTTATAAGTCTTCCAGGTATCAACTTCCAGGTTCTGGATTGGAGCTTTGCCCGTCAATTGATCCAAGGTTAAACCAGTATCTTTAAAAAAAGCATTAAGGGCTTGAACCGACACTTCTCCAGAGTTGTCTGGTCGATAGACTTCTATGTTGGAACCATATTCATTAGCAACAACAAGATTTTGCATTGGTTGCTTCTGTTGTCCGAGCTGTGGGACATCCTTCCCTGATGCTCTTTTCCTTTTCTTATCTGCATCATGTGACTTCACGAGGGAGCGGTCATAGTCTGATAGTGGCGAAGGCTTACGAAGTTCAATCATCTTTTTCTTGTGAGCATCGACCTTCTGCCTCAGCACATCTCGTGGTATGTAAAAGTACGGCTTCTCCTTAAGCTTTGCTTGACTCTTGTTTTTGATATCTATAAAAAAATCTTTTACTTTTTTGTCTTCTTCAGCTGCTATTTGCTCATCAGTCTTTTCAGGAAGTATTTCTTGAGAAATAACTCTTTTTCTTGGGGTCTTCTTTGCCGCCGGGACCTTAGACGTCTTTGTAGTGCGTCGCTGTGGAGGGGGTGGGGGCGGTGTTGGAGATCGGCGTGGAGGCGATGAGGCCGGTGTTGGTGGAGACCGGCGTGGAGACGTTGGAGATCGTTGTGGAGGCGGTGGGGCCGGTGTAGGAGTTGGAGATCGTTGTGGAGGCGATGGGGCCGGTGTAGGAGTTGGCGATCGCCGTGGGGATGAAGTCGTCTCGCCCCCCGCGACGCTGTGATGAGATGGGGAATGAATGATTAGGCTAGGCTGGGGAGAGACCCTGCTATAAAAACAATTTGTGTGTCAATTATTTTTGAAGCCAATAGAAAATTAATGGAAAATAATATTTCATTCACTTTCATTCGTACCTAGGGTGAGGTAGGGGAAGCGGTGGCGCCCCAGGAATGATGATGAAGCGTTTGCGCCATTGAATAAATGTCTTCTCTGTTTCTCCTAGTGTCTTCTCCCCATCACCGCCTTCGATGTCAAGAGGAACATTGCTGTAACCTTTGAGCACTCTATCGACCGAGACGCTAGCATATCCAGGTTGAATAACTGACCCATGGATTCTTGGTGTCTTCGTTCGGTCTATTGGAGATACAACCCCGACAGCCATCATGATTGATGCATTACCATCTGGAATGTGCAGCTCACATTTTGTTAGAGGCTCGGTAATGTCATCAACAGGGAAGCGCAACCCAGCGTCGTCTTGAATAACTGGCAGCTCCGTAGAAGCACAACTGCTTTTCATCTGACCAACGGGGCTAATGGTGACTCCCGGCGTTGATTGCGATTGCATTTGACTCATTGCTAGCTGCACTTGCCTCTTGATCTCCTCCTGCATTCTTGCCTCAAGAGATTTTTCTCGTTCACGTGATTCAAGCAATGCTTGTCGTGACTCATCAACAAATTGCTCCAATGCACGAATTCGTTCTGCCTCCTCATCCTTCTTTCTCTAGCAGGCTTCTGTAGGTATCCTTGTCTGCTGGGAATGCGTGTAGCCACGGAACCGCCCCATAGCCTCTTGTTCGACCACCGTGTTCGGGATTCTCTAGGGCATATGTCAATTCATCCTTCTCTCTGTTGGGCTTGAAAACACCACTATCAGCTTCTTCCCTAGCACGAGCTAGTCTCTGTGTTGCTCTCTCAATTTTTTGGCCGAAAATTAGCTTGCCAGTGTCTGGGTCTAGGCTTCCCCCATGAGCGTAGAACCAATTCTTCAGCGCGTTGAGGCCAGTTCTTTTCTATTGTTTCAGGTATGATTCCCTTGGCAGTAATCTCTGCTTCTAGGTTCTTCCATTTGGGAATAGCACTCCTATAACCACCTGATCCCATGCGATGATGGTATTGCTTCTGTCGGGCATTCTGCCGATTCCTCATCACACGTTCCTCACTGTCTTGAGATGTCTTGTATTCTACGAAGGCATCCCAATGGGACTCCAACTTGACAAACGCCTTAGCATTGAAATTCGGCGTAGCATTCTTCAAGATAAACTTTTTATACAATGTCTTCTTCCAACTCTGGAACAATGTTGTCATCTTCTTCATTGTCCAATCCCTCACTAGCTCCTTCAAAGCATCATCTGCTTGTAATGTGAAATGCTGAGTGATATCTCTCCAAGCTAGGTTCTTATCACGATCAGATACAAAACTAACATTAGGAGCGGATATCTTCTGCTTCCATTCACGAGCACTAACTGGGATCCTATCCCTTACAATGAACCCACATTGATTGACATATGTCTGAGCATGTGGTCCCAATGGTTTGCCGGTGTCGGTGTCGAATTCTGATATTATGAAACGGCCCTCTAATGGCTTTTTTGGCCCTCGGACTTTCCTACTTTTGTCGGTGGTTGATGTAGATCCAGAGACCGGCTACATGAGTAGAAACACAACGATTAACAACAAATATACGTACGCATGCATCTATAAGAGATGATAGATAATCGAATATACCTCGCCAGTATTTTCTTGCGCGACAATTTGTTGATCTTCAACCACCGGCATATTCAGGATATCCTCATAATCAGCAAAGTACTGACTCATGTCATCTACATCCACATTGGTGCCGGCGTTGATAATATCCGCCATTATGTCATCACTCAAGTTATCATCCGGAGCAGCCATTTGTATCTTCGAGATAACACATAGATAGAATTATTATGGTACATAACATAAGTACATGTGATAACACATATAGAATTACTAAATCCAATTAAATATAATAACACATAATATTTCATAAGGATAAACAATAATAAGGTATAGGCTTTGGAATCGAATCAAAAACACTTTCGATCCAAAAACATGGAAATAAGTACATGTATATATATACACATAGAATGATACAATATATTTTTCTCTCTCTCTCAACACATAGAAATAAGTGCATATGTCTATATCTCTAGATATGCATGTGATAACACATAGAATGTCTCTCTAGATACAATTTTCTCTCTCTCTCAACACATGAAAATAAGTACATGTATATATACATATAGAAATAATTAATTAAGTACCATATGTATACATATAGAATCTCTCTCTAGATATATATATATATATAGAGAGATAGAATATATAATTACTAAATCCAATTAAATAAATCTAACATGAAATTAGATAAACTAGTAATAGATAATACATTTTAATCTAACATATATCAAAAACTATAATAAAAAACTATCTAAAAAAAACTATCTAAATAAGTACTAATTAAAATTTAATACATTTTAATCTAACATATATCAAATACTATAATAAAAAACTATCTAAAAAAACTATCTAAATAAAGTACTAATTAAATTTTAATACATTTAAATCTAACATATATCAAAAACTACTAATTAAATCTAACATTTTAATCTAATATTGGCCGGCCAAGAGCAAGCTAGCTAGCCCTAGCAGGCTGGGGATCGAGGCGGATGGCGCGGGCCGGCAGGGCGTGCTGGTCGGCCACGCGCGGGGCCGAGCTGAGCACCTCGATCGCGCGAGGACGACGTACGGCGGAGACGGCGGGGCTCGACGACGAGGCCGCCGGGCGCGCGGGAAGCGGTCAACGGAGGGGGCTCGGGTGCGGGCAGAGACGGGATGCGGCCGGGCGGATGGCGCGGCCGGGTGGGGGTAGAAGACGACGGCGGCGCGGCAGAGACGAGCTCGATGTACGGCCGGGCGGGGCTGGGGCGACGGAGGCGAGATCGAAGATGGCGGTGGCGGCGGCGATGATCGACGTGTAGATCGAAAGGTAGAAGATGAAACCATTCGATATATATAGGCCGGGACCCTTTAGTCCCGGCTAGTAACACCAACCAGGACTAAACACCCTTTAGTCCCGGCTGGTATTACCAGCCGGGACTAAAGGCCCAACCCTTTAGTCCCGGCTCGCCTTACAAGCCGGGACTAAAGGGTTTTTAGTCCCGGTTGGTGTTACTAGCCGGGACTAAAACTATTTTGGGCGGGCACCGAAATTGCCGCTCACCCTTTAGTCCCGGTTCTTGGTCTGGGCCGGGACTGAAGGCCTGAAAATTTTGGCAACCCGCCAGCGTAATTGGAAAGACCTGGGATTTTGATTTTGTTTAATACTAGGTTAATCAATTAATTCCATAGCAACTTCAATACTTTGCAATATTTATTTTAAAAAATTCTATTGATTAACTAATTATTTATTGTAAATAGGAAAATTTTGTAACCTATAGTTTTTAATTTCTTTTATGAATATAGAATATAAATGTTACTAATACTAAGTATTTTGTTAATGCAAAAATATATTTGTAACTTAAAATTAATAAAACTAATATTATTCGATAGGAAATTTATTATCACATTATTGTAACGTCAATGTTTCAATTTTTTCTCGGTTTTTGACCAAAATTGACAGGAAATTTTTGTTAAACCTATAAAAATAAAGAAAATATAGTATTTTTTGTTGTACAACTTTTTCAAATGAAAAAATGGCCTATATAAGGATTGTTGTTTTTTCAATTCGACCAAAATTAACAAACTTGGTATTCAAAACTTTTCAATTCGAAGTCATTTAGAGTCCATAATACTAGGGTCAAAGTGTTGTTTTTTCATTTGACCAAATTTGACTTGGTCAAACTTGCTCAAATGAGACACTAAATGACCTCAGATGAAAAAACTCTGAATACCAAGTTTGATCATCTTAGCAAGATCTACAATTGTTATATAGCTCATTTTCCCATTTGAGAAATTTTTATCAAACACTAGTCACAATTTTCCTTATCTCTTATAGACTTTCTAAAACTATGTCACACACTTGTGAAAATTGAACTACATTTTGTTCAAGCTTTCTCAAATGAAAAAATGGTCTATATAAGGATTGTAGATATTGATGATATGAACAAACTTGGTATTCAAAACTTTTCAATTTTAGACAATCTAGGGTTCCGAAAACTAGTTTGTAGGCGTCGAAATTTAAAAATCACAAATTTGAACCGTCCAAACTTTCTCAAATGGAAAGTTGACCAAAACAACAATTGTAGATCCTTTTGAGTTTAACAAACTTGGTATTCAAAACTTTTCAATTCGAAGTCATTTAGAGTCCATAATACTAGGGTCAAAGTGTTGTTTTTTCATTTGACCAAATTTGACTTGGTCAAACTTGCTCAAATGAGACACTAAATGACCTCAGATGAAAAAACTCTGAATACCAAGTTTGATCATCTCAGCAAGATCTACAATTGTTACATAGCTCATTTTCCTATTTGAGAAATTTTTATCAAACACTAGTCACAATTTTCCTTATCTCTTATAGACTTTCTAAAACTATGTCACACACTTGTGAAAATTGAACTACATTTTGTTCAAGCTTTCTCAAATGAAAAAATGGTCTATATAAGGATTGTAGATATTGATGATATGAACAAACTTGGTATTCAAAACTTTTCAATTTTAGACAATCTAGGGTTCCGAAAACATATTACATAATATCCGTCTCTAAAACATAATATATTAAACATGCATCGTTGTATCATGCGGGCACAACAGTGAATTTCTTCTTGACGTATGACCCTTGGTTATGATCTTGTCGTAACCATGGAGTGTCTTCATCATTTAACATGATGCTTGGATCTTTCTTCACTATGAAGGGTGGAATTCAGACATTTCTTTCGTAATCTTCTGACATGTCTGACTTGTCTTCAATTCCTACTATATTTATTTTCCCAGAAAGAATTATGTGGCGCTTTGGCTCATTGATCATTGAGTTGATGTCTTCGTTTTTTCCTCTCTTTGATTTTGTAGACATGTCTTTCACATAGAACACCTGACTCACATCGGCAGCAAGGACGAATGGTTCCTCTTTGTATCCAATATTGTTGAGGTCCACTGTTGTCATTCCATACTCTTTGTCGACTGTTACCCCTCCTCCGGTCAGCTTCACCCATTGGCACCGGAACAAAGGGACTTTAAAATTAGGTGCGTAGTCTAGTTCCCATATCTCTTCTATGCGGCCATAATATGTTTGTATATTCCCATTTGGATCTGTGCCATCTATGCGAACACCACTATTTTGATTGGTGCTCCTTTTATCTTGGGCAACTATGTAAAATGTATTCCCATTTATCTCGTACCCTTGGTACGTGAGGATATGCCACGATGGCTGCCTAGCCAACAAATACAGTTGCTCATCAATATTGTCATCGCCTTGACATTCTTTTCGTAACCAACCACTGAAACTTTTCATGTGCTGACTGCCTAATCCAAGCTTCAGTCTTCCCTGGAAACTTGGATCGTAAGAACTCCTTATGTATCTCGATGTACGGATGCACCAATGATGAGTTCTGAAGAACTGTGTAGTGTGCTTTATTGAAATAATCGTCTTCCATGCCAATATATGTTTTCTTCCCTAAAGTTCCTTTACCACTGAGTCTCCCCTCATGTCGTGATTCGGGAACGCCAATTGGAGCAATGTCAGGAATAAAGTCAACACAGAACTCAATGACCTCCTCTGTTCCATAGCCCTGGGCGATGCTTCCTTCAGGCTTAGAACGGACTTTCACATATTTCTTCAAGACTCCCATAAACCTCTCGAAGGGGAACATGTTATGTAAGAACACAGGTCCAAGAATACTAATCTCCTTCACCAAATGAACTAGGATGTGTGTCATGATATTAAAGAAGGATGGAGGGAACACCAACTCAAAGCTGACAAGACATTGAACCACATCGTTCTGTAGAGTAGCTAGTTCCACTGGATTGATTGCCTTCTGAGAAATTGCATTGAGAAATGCACATAGCTTCACGGTGGCTAGACGTACATGTGGAGGTAGAATTCCTCTTAAAGCAACTGGAAGCAATTGCGTCATAAGCACGTGGCAGTCGTGGGACTTTAAGTTTAGGAATTTTTTATCTGGCACATTTATTATACCCTTTATATTGGAGGAGAATCCCGATGGGACCTTGATGCTGCTTAGACATTCGAACATGCTGTCCCTCTCTTCTTTGCTAAGCGTGTAGCTAGCAGGACTTAAGTAATGACGTCCATCACCTGTCTTCTCTGGATGAAGGTTGTCTCGTTCTTTCATGCACTGCAAGTCCTGGCGTGCTTCAAGTGAATCCTTTGGCTTCCCGTACACACCCATGAATCCTAACAGGTTCACACAAAGATTCTTTGTCAGGTGCATCACGTCGATTGCGTTGCGGACCTCTAGGACTTGCCAATAGGGTAGCTCCCAAAAGATGGACTTCTTCTTTCACATGGGTGCATGTCCATTAGCATCTTTGGGAACAGATTCACTGCCTTGTCCCTTTCCAAATACTACTTTCACATCCTTGACCATTGCGAGTACATCTTCCCCGGTTCGGTTATGAGGCTTCTTCCGGTGGTCTGGCTTACCTTTAAAATGCTTCCCTTTCTTTCTTACTTGGTGGTTCAAAGGAAGGAATCGACGATGGCCAAGGTACACGACCTTTCGACATCTTTTCAAATATATACTGTCAAGGTCATCAAAACAATGTGTGCATGCATTATATCCTTTGTTTGTCTGACCTGAAAGATTACTTAAAGCAGGCCAATCATTGATGGTTACGAACAACATTGCTCGTAGGTCAAAGTGTTCTTGTTTGTACTCATCCCAGACACGTACACCTGGTTTGTTCCATAAAACTAGAAGTTCTTCAACTAATGGCTTCAGATATACATCAATATCAGTTGCCAGGTTGCCTCGGACCTTGGATGAGGATCGGCATCATAATGAACTTCCGCTTCATGCATAACCATGGAGGAAGGTTGTAGATACATAGAGTAACTGGCCAAGTGCTATGACTAGTGCTCTGCTGTCCAAAAGGATTCATACCATCTGTACTTAAGGCGAACCTTAAGTTTCTAACCTCATTTGCAAACTCTGAAAATTCTCTATCTATCGCTCTCCACTGGGACCCATCAGCTGGGTGTCTCAGCATATTGTCTACCTTACGGTCTTCTTTATACCACCGCAACAACTTTGCGTGGTCTTTATTTCTGAACAAACGTTTTAAGCGTGGTATTATAGGAGCATACCACATAACCTTGGCAGGGATTTTCTTTCTAGGACGTTGTTCACCCTCGACGTCACCAGGATCATCGCGCCTGATCTTATACCGCGATGCTTTACATACCGGGCATTCATCCAAATTCTCGTATTCATTGCCATGGTAGAGGATACAGTCATTAGGACATGCATGTATCTTCTGGATTTTTAATCCCAAAGGGCAGACAACCTTTTTTGCTTCGTACGTAGTGGTGGGCAATTCATTTGGCTTTGGAAGCATCTTCTTTATGAGGTTTAATAAATTCCCAAATGCCTTATCGGATACACCATTCTTTGCCTTCCACTGTAGCAATTCCAGTGTTGTACCCAGCTTTTTTTGCCCCTCTTCGGCCGTCGGGTATGGCAACTTCCTATGATCCTCAAGCATGCGCTCCAACTTAACTTTCTCTTTTTCACTTTCCCATTCTTGTTGTGCATCACGAATGGCATCGCCAAGAGCATCACCGAGATCATCTTCTACCGCTACCTCTTCTTCATCTCCCCCCATTGTAGTATCATCAAAGGCACCATACTGAGCAATAATGTCATCAATGTCTAAATCTTCTCCTTCACCTTCTTCCATCATGACCCCGCTTTCTCCATGCTTAGTCCAACATATATAGTTTGACATGAAACCTGACTTAAGCAAATGTGAATGAAGACTCATTGAGCTTGAATATTCCTTTAAATTCTTACATAGGGCACATGGACAGCATATGAAACCATCCCGCTTATTTGCCTCAGCCACACCTAAGAAATAGTGTAAGCCCTCTATAAAGTCTTGGTAGCGGCGATCGGCATTGTACATCCAATGGCGTGACATAATCTGTATTACACGACAAATTATGAAAACCTTGAACATAATTAAGTATTTTATTACACAACATAAATGACACACACACGGTTGATTAATTAACTAAGCCTGGCTACAACGTAAGCAATCCCAACTATCACTAAACAAACTAAAACTACAATGCACTTCAGTAACATAATTATTTTGTGATCGTACGCAACTAAAACAGACAAATCATTCTTCTGTTGAATATCAATAAGCTTCTCCTGCTGGCTCACTGCCTCATCAGCAGCATCCGCTACCTCAAGCGCACCCAAATTCTGCACGTATGTAGCATAATCTTCCTCCCAGTACCAACCATCGCATCCATTGCCCTCCCACTGAAATTAAAGCCAAAAAATATTTAGTCAAAAATATTCAAGAAAAGCAGGTCAATTAGCCATAATTATAAAATGCGTAAGAAACTCACATCGCGATCCGGGCACTTGTAGAAAACACGACCCTTGTTGGGTCCCTGTCTCTTGACTCGGTACTCCATCACAATCTTCTGCTTACACTTGCCGCAGATAATGAGAGGGAGTTCTGGCCTCAGTCGTTTCGCAACCGAACGAGAGGCCGAGGATCCAGTAACAGTTGTCATCTACTTTCTATACTTACTTTTGCAAACTAGTGTAAATTTCATATTTTCAAATATCCATCAAATTATAGCTCAAAAACATGTTTCAATAAATAACCATCCGTACTAGTTGACCTTGCTTACGTGATCATCTCGGCGAGCATTTCTCCACCGGACGGCACCGTACTTGGCCAAGGAAGAGCTCCGATTCTACGAGAAAGGGAACACGGTCTTCCATGACCGTTGCCGCTCTCCCTCGTAGAATCAAAGCTCCTCCTTGACGTCCGTTACCGCTCGGCAGAGAACATGCTCGCCGACATGAACACGGTCCGCAAGTTCAACTAGTACGGATTTTCTACAATTTTCTAACAATTTTCTAAGTTTTTCATTTCATGGAAAAATTAATTCTAAGATCATGTAAGCCACCGGGGACGAGAATGGCGCGTGCTCCAGCGAGGACGAGCGAGGCGTGATTTTGATGAACTAATTTAACTTTTGTTTATCCAAACATATATGCAAATCATCATGTGATTTTGAGCTAAAAATGACATATAAAATCATAATAAAGTCCAACATATAAAGTTACACATGCATCTACATCGCAAAATGAGATAAGCTACTGATAAAACATAAGAGGATTAAGTTTGTTACCTCCAAAATCGAAGAGCAACACCAATGGAGGGGGAGAGTGCAAGAACAACAGCAAGCTGAAGAACAGAGGCAGTGAGTTTGAATAATGGAATGGCTCGGGCTCGGGAAGGAAGAATTGAGCAGAATTATAGGCCGGGATAATTAGTCCCGGTTAGGGGTCCAAACCGGGACTAAATATTAATCTTTATTCCCGGGGCATAACCCAAACCGGGACTAAAAGCTTTAGTCCCGGCTGGTATTACCAACCGGGACTAAAGGTAAACCTTTAGTCCCGGTTGGTAATACCAGCCGGGACTAAAGATCTCCCGGGGGCAAAAAATGCCGAGGCTAATGCTAAATTAGGACATCGTTCTAAAGTCTGTTCTCTAGTAGTGCTTATATCTATGTTTCCATATGCATGTAGGTCATGTTTGAAGCTGGCACAGATACAGCATTCATAGTGCTGGAATGTGCGATGGCTCAGCTCATGCAAAACCCCTGCCTCCTGAACAAGCTACAAGACGAGGTGAGAAGCACTATAGCCAAGGGAAAAGAGATAGTTACGGAAGACGACCTTAATAGTTTAGCCTACCTAAAGGCAGTCATCAAAGAGACACTCCGACTCCATATGCCGGCACCGCTCCTTGTGCCCCACCTATATCCATGGCCGATTGCAACATAGAAGGGTACACGATACCTTCGGGAACACGTGCCATTGTTAATAGCTGGGCTCTTGCAAGGGATCCTAGCTATTGGGAGAAAGCGGACAAGTTCATGCCTGAGCGGTTCATCGAAGGCGGTAGCGCCACAGCTATGGACAATAAGGGAAACAATTTCCAATACTTACCATTTGGGGCAGGGCGAAGGATGTGTCCAGGAACCCACTTTGCAACTTCCACTATTGAAGTGATGCTTGCAAACCTTATCTACCACTTCAATTGGGAGCTACCTGTGGAATTAGCAAAGAAAGGTATCGATATGACTGAATCATTTGGGGTGACAGTGTGTCGTAAGGAGAAACTCCTCCTTGTCCCTATAGTTCCACAAAATTAATGCATTAGTCTAGAGTCCTTTATGTATGCAATAGATTGCGCACTACCTATCATAATTGTATCATAATACTTTTGGGTTTTGTACTTGTTAAATCACTAATACTAAATAAAAAAAGCATGCATTGCATCCTTACACCATGCAACAAACATATTTGTGACCGGAAATTTATTAACAAAGGACTAGAACAATAAGAGGGATGAATATGAGAGCAAAAAATTCTTCACACAATACAAGAAATGCTTATGTCCAAACATAAATAGAAAGACAAAATAAATAAAAGATAGAATAAAACATAAGGGAAAACATAAGTAAGACAAAGGAAAAAGGCACGTAAGACATCACATGAATACTGCTCGAACACCTAAAATATACGCGTAGAGTACCTCACATATACTATGTGAATAATCAAACATACATAAATAGAAAACATCAATAAAAAATAATACAAAGCATAAGGAAAACCAAGAAAAAAATAAAAAAAAGCCATATAGTAGAGAAAATTAAAAAAGAACATCACAGCGGAACTATTTGGACAACCTAAAATATACCGTACAACATCTCATGAGTAATATGTAAATACTTAAAGATAATCATGAAACATCCTATTTATACTACGTGGACATCCTAAAATACATGAAAGAACATCACATGTATGCCACTTGAACATCACATATATCTCATGGAAGCTAAGAAATTAAGCTTCTTAATTATAGCAAAGTGAAGAAGAAAAAATAACAATGGAGGGAAAATAGAAAAAAACTTCACAAGAATACTATTTGATGAACCTAAAATATACTTTATAACTATCATAAGTACTGTATGAATACTCAAAAATAATTATAGAACATCCTATTTATACTACGTTGGCACCCAAGATATATCAAAGAACTTCACATGTATATTATGTAAACATCACATGTATCAAAGACAATTATTTTGATATGTGATATAACTAGACAAATGCAAAGGACACTTTCACAAATGCATAAATAATTTCTATAGTTATGAAAAGTCAGAAATTTTGGCATGTCATATAACTCACACAAGTATCAAAGAAGAAACAGGAAAAAATAAAAAATCAATCAAAATAAAATGTACAAAAAGATATAATATAAAAGGAAACTGAAATACTAAATAAATAACATAATAAAAAATGCATCAACATAGACCTATGCAACACATCCACCTCCCACGTACGCACATACATGCAGTTGTCCGACCTAGTAAAAAATTAGCGGCACAACGAAAAATCATAAATGCATGCCACGCGTATGGATGAGATGGTGCTATAGTCCAAGCTCTTGGATACGATGAGTGGCGTGGATATAATACAACAGCAACAACAACAACAAAGCCTTTAAGTCCCAAATAAATTGGGGTAGGCAAGAGTTAAAACCTAGCAGAAGCAATCAAGGTTCAGGCACGTGAATAGCTGTTTTCCAATCACTCCTATCTAAGGCTAAGTCTTTGGGTATATTCCATCCTTTCAAGTCTCCTTTTATTGCCTCTACCCTAAGTCAACTTCGGTCTTCCTCTGCCTCTCTTCACGTTACTATCCTGGCTTAGGATTCCATTACGCACCGGTGCCTCTGGAGGTCTCAGTTGGACATGTCTAAACTATCTCAACCGGTGTTGGACAAGCTTTTCTTCAATTGGTGCTACCCCTAATCTATCACGTATATCATCGTTTCGAACTCGATCCCTTCTTGTATGACCGCAAATCCAACTGCAACATACATATTTTCGCGACACTTATCTATTGAATATGTCGTCTTTTCGTAGGTCAACATTCTGCACCATACAACATAGCAGGTCTAATCGCCGTCCTATAAAACTTGCCTTTTAACTTCTGTGGCTACCCTTTTGTCACATAGGACACTAGATGCTTGGTGCCACTTCATCCACCCCGCTTTAATTCTATGGCTAACATCTTCATCAATATCCCCGTCTCTCTATAGCATTGATCCTAAATATCGAAAGGTATTCTTCCTAGGCACTACTTGACCTTCCAAGCTAATATCTTCCTCCTCCCGAGTAGTAGTGCCAAAGTCACATCTCATATACTCAGTTTTAGTTCTACTGAGTTTAAAATCTTTGGACTCCAAAGTCTCCCGCCATAACTACAGTTTCTGATTCACTCATGTCCGACTTTCATCAACTAGCACTACATCATCCGCGAAAAGCATACACCAAGGGATGTCCCCTTAGTATGTCCCTTGTGACCTCATCCATCACTAAGGCAAACAGATAAGGGCTCAAAGCTAACCCTTGATGTAGTCCTATCCTAATTGGGAAGTCATCCGTGTTTCCATCACTTGTTCGAACACTAGTCACAATATTATTGTACATGTCCTTAATGAGCCCGATGTACTTCATTGGGACTATATGTTTGTCCAAAGCCCACCACATAACATTCCTTGGTATTTTATCATAAGCCTTCTCCAAGTCAATAAAAACCATGTGTAGGTCCTTCTTCTCTCTATACCGCTCCATAACTTGTCTTATTAAGAAAATGGCTTCCAATGTTGACCTTCTGGGCATAAAACCAAATTGGTTCATAGAGACCCGCGTTATTGCTCTCAAACGATGCTCGATAACTCTCTCCCATAGCTTTATAGTATAGCTCATCAACTTAATTCTCTGGTAATTAGTACAACTTTGAATATCCCCTTTATTCTTGTAGATCGGTACCAATATACTTCTTCTCCACTCGTCAGTCATCTTGTTCAATCGAAAAATATGGTTGAACAGCTTGGTTAGCCATACTATAGCTATGTCCCTGAGGCATCTCCACACCTCGATTGGGATACCATCCAGTCCCATCGCCTTACCTCCTTTCATCCTTTTCAACGCCTCTCTAACCTCAGATTCTTGGATTCTCCACACAAAGCGCCTATTGGTGTCATTAAAAGAGTCATCCAACTGAAAGGTTGTGTCCGTATTCTCACCATTGAATAATTTGTCAAAATACTCTTGCCATCGATGTCGGATCTCATCCTCCTTCACCAAGAGATGCTCCCTTTTATCCTTAATGCACTTAACTTGGTTGAAGTCCCTTGTCTTTCTCTCACGAACCCTAGCCATTCTATAAATGTCCTTCTCTCCTTCCTTCGTACTCAAATGTTGGTCAAGATCCTCGTACGCTCTACCTTTTGGCACACTTACAGCTCGCTTTATAGTCTTCTTTACCACCTTGTACTTCTCTATGTTGTCCACACTCCTATCATGGTACAAGCGTCTATAGAATTCTTTCTTCTCCTTAATAGCCCTTTGGACTTCCTCGTTCCACCACCAAGTATCTTTAGCCTCGCCTTCACTTCCTTTGGTTACTCCACACACCTTTGAGGTCACCTTCCGAATGTTGGTTGCCATCTTCTCCCACATGTTGTTTGTGTCCTCTTCTTCCTTCCAAGAGCCCTCTTTGATAACCCTTTCCCTGAATACCTCTGACATATAATGTAAATAAAAAATACATCATAGAACATCATATATACTCTGTGTGAATATCATACGCATCTCATAATATATAGAAAAAACGTAGAACATGAAACTAAAAAATATTTAGAGTAAAATAAAATAGGAGAAAGAAAATTAAAATAAGAAAATCTATATAAAACTTAAAAGAAAAGAGAAAGGAAAATGAAATATTGCGTGGCCGTCCAAATAAAACAAAAAAAATATTGCCACCACCTATAGCACTTGACAAACTTGGAGAATATGTTCTTTATTGGCTGCACTCCGCTGTAATTTGTGCTTATTGGCATAGCTAGTACGTTCCACTCAGTATAACCTGCAAAAAAGTTTTTGGTCCACACTTATAAAAAATAACTCCATTCCTGTAAGCCATATTGTCAAGCAAATGGCTGCACGTCCTATCAGTTACAAGCATTGATTTGAAATTCCCCTTGTTTGTACCATCTGTAAAAAATATCATGATATCTTTTGGGGTTCCAAACCTAGTACAAAGTGAACCATTGTCTAGAGAAATTTAGCATATAATCAATCAAAGAAGAGGTGTTTAATTGATTCGTCATTATAGCTACAAAGTTGTAGATAGCATTGTGAACTATAACTTTTGTGTAGACCATGTCAACGTCCGAGATTATTTAAAAAATCAAAATTTTAAATTCAAAATTTGGGAGCATAAAATGATCTTTTGGAACTCTAAATAGTTTCAAATAAAAAAGTTTAAATATAAAATTGAAGATCACATTGAGCTCTACAATTTTAGTATAAATTTTGTCTTTATATAATTTTATATAAAAGTTATGAATTTTTGAGACAAGTATTTCTAGCGGCAGGCTCTTAAAGTCCCTTAGAATGTACAACCTCTGTTAATAGTCATTTTTGGAGATTGTTCTCTTAAGATATACGCCTCTGTTAATCGATTAACAGATGCAGACGTCTTAGGATACCCATCTATGTTAACAGTCGGTTAATAGAGGCAGTCACCTTAGAACGCTCGCTGCTGTGAAATTGATTAACACATACGCCCGTTTGCGTGATGGAACCTGGCCCTAAAAGTGTCTGCCTCTATTAACCAGAGAGTCTATCTCCTAACATTTTTTTATACAATGGAAGCTGAGACAAGTTAATTCACTGCTTAAGCTAAGCCGCTGCGTCAGCATCTTAAGTCGCTTATTTGCCATCACTGATAGATGTGCTGCCTGTCTATTACACGTGCTCATAAAAATAACTAAACTCGCCATGCAAATAATTGTTAATTCGACATGGTATGCCAGTCACGCTATGGATCGGAAGCTGAGACAGATCTAACTTACTAATTTAACGTGTACGTGTAATCTATCCTACTAATTAACTAACCTGTAGATTTAATCTCAGCTACTAATTAACGTGTTTAACCTCATCTATTCTACTAACTAATAACGTGACTAACTTAACCACGTGACACAAGTAGATATCACACGCTTTTACGTGACCAAATAAATAAAGTGACCCCCTTTTTAATCCTATTAGACGTTATACGAGTTTAATTTAATTTCGTATGACAAGCTAATGGAATAATAATAACCTGACTTAAAACCTGATCTATGCTAAAACTTTTTTCATTTAACCGTTTAGGGGGCAAAATATTTAATACACAAGATTGGTATAAGTTATTACAAAACGATACTCCCTCTATTCTAGGTTATAAAAACACATATGCATATCAAGATTCAAACCTCACAATCTATGACCAACAATTTGTTCTATAAATTTCAAATTTTGCAATACAAATTTGATATGTTAGATTTGTAATCAAATGGAGAATCCAATGATCATAAACTTAAAATTATAAAACATATAATACAAAATAAATGAATGGTCAAGTGTAATTTTTGAGACAGTATCATATCAAATTCCACTTTATAAACTGAACTGAAGAGAGTAGTATCCTACACTTAATCATAACTGACTCTATGGTGGAGTCGCCAAATCTGACTGCCTGTAAAGTAATTTTGTAGTAGTGAATATTTTCTTTTAGATATAACTTACTAACTTAACGTGTACATGTAATCTAGCATACTAACTAACGTGTAGATTTAATCTCACCTACTAACTGACGTGCTTAACCTGGCTAATCTATGCTACTAACTAATAACATGACTACCCTAACCACGTGACAAACTAGATGTGACCTTTGAACCGAAGTAGAGGTCACACGCTTTTACGTGACAAAATAACTAAAGTGACTTCACCTTTTTAATCCTATTAGACCTTACACATTTTTGCAAGACAAACAAATAAATAATAACCATACTTAAACTTTTAACCGGCCATGACAACACAAACTAACCTGGCATTTAATTTGTACGCGGCATCATGTGGTATTCTTTCGTATTGTGTTTTCCTTTTAACCTGAATGAATTATAGTAGGTGCATAAAACTTGGAAATTGGTATGTAGCCATAAAGTTGCATACATGACGAACTCGCAGAGAGAGAAAAGTGTAACGTGACAATTACACAGATATCATGCATGTCATAATACGTACAGTAGTGCTTATTATGTGAGAGGGGTTACATATATATTTTTATGATTGTACCCTAACACAATATGTTTTAGAAAAAATGTATGTGATATATTGCACGTTAGATGCACCATACATACCTAACATATATATTTAACTTACTAGTACATGAGATATTCCGACGACATGTGCAGGCCCAAATCTTCTCACTCGGAAGTGTCATGTCCAAATTTTCTCACTAGGAAGTGACATGTCCAAAATTTTCTCACTAGGGAATCATAGCTGCATTAGTTTTGTCTGACTGCTAGACACACCCCACGGTTTAGTGTCTCAGATTGTGCATCAACTAGAAATTTGCCCAGTAGGAGGTGTCTACTTACTCTATATTGCCTCGATCCATGAAAAAGCGCAACTATGAGCTGAGATTTGTCATTTGTACATATTAAACTAGTTTAATTTTGACCAAGTTTATAATGAAAGAATTAGGATTTATGTTTTCCTAGGTTTACTACGAAAATATATTTCATATTTAATTTAATTGTACTTATTTTGTATTATAAATGTTAGTATGTTTTTATGTACCTATAGTCTGTCACACCCCAAAATTTTTGATTTTGGGTTGTGCATAGAAAACACTAAATAAAATGAATGATTTCAATGTTGATAAGAAATTTCCCAAGTTTAGTTTAAGGTAGTGCAAATTTAGTTATGGAAAAATATGAATTTTCAATCTTTTCTAAATTAATTTGATGGGTTTCTCTTGATGTGATGTTTACTTGTTGCATGACTTTGTGTGGTGAGTGACTAAAGTTTTAAAAACGTGTTTAGTAAGCTGTTTCTCCTTCCCTGGCAAGCCTATGTTCTTTTTAATAAAATACCCGCTCTCTCTATCTTAATCTTTTCATTTGGAGATTCCAGAGATCCTTTTTCTTCTGCTCTAAATCATTCCATTGAGTTCACCATTCATCAACATATCTCTAAAATCTTTCTGAGAATTATTCTGGCTTTTTTCGGAACCTTTTTCTATTTTTCTGTGAGCAAAATCCGGGACTTACAGTACAACCATGAGTGCTACATGGCTCTGGCTTTAGTTCAGTAGAAGGACCTTTTCTAGCTTGTTAGTGGTTATCCAAAAGGACGCAAAAGGGGCTTGCCAAGCTGAGTATAGTGCGGCCTCTGTCCCTATGTGTATAGCCTGCGCGGAATGTGCCATTCGGAAGAGGGCTCTATATTGTCTTGCCAATTGGAAACGTAGCGGCTACTAACTTGTTAGCCGAACCTTTGAAAGACTTCATAGTAAACCCTGTCGACCTTCCTTAGTAGTGGGTCAAGAGGCTGATCACCTCGGGCGAAAGGGTAAATCACGGCTCATGGGTAAATATATACAACCTCTACAGAGTGTAAAACTGTTATAACAGTCGTGCTTACGGTCACGAGTAGGTTGGAAAACTCACGGAATTATGGGTTCTTATTATACTATGATGTTGATGCTCATGTTTATTCATTATTGTCTTATTGCCATTACTCATGATCTTGTGGGAATTGGAGCTTAGGCATAATTTAACAACTCAGGTTCTTAATGCTAAACCTTGATCTACTAAAAGTGCTTACCGTAGTTCAACAGTGTTAGCCCTTTTGAGCCTTCATTCGCCCATGTTATGTTTGCTGAGTACGACATGTGTTCACCCTTGCTATTTCCACACCCCAGACTTTAGAAAAGTTGCTCTGAAGATTGATGGAGTTACGAAGGATTTCCCAGAAGACGGATAGAAGTGCTAGGCGTATGTACCCCTAGTCAGCCGTCCCCTGTGAAGTTGGAGCCCGAAGAAAATATTAGTAACCATTCCGCTATACTCTGATGTAAGTGCTAATTATAAGTATGTTTCCGCTATATAACATTAATTCTGATACCCTCTATTCTATTGTTGTATGTGTAGACTTTCTGGGCACACATATGACGAATCTGGTTTTGTTTTTAAAACCGGGTGTGACATAATCAAACTTTAAATCATTTGACTTCTCAAAAAGTGAGAGTTTTTGCATCATTTTGTGGATAGACAGAGTATTGATCATTCACATAATCGCATACATGGAGCATAAACTGATTTCATTACCATGGGACACCTATATGCATGGGGATTTTATTTTTCCTTGATTATTTAAATTAACTAATTGGTTTATGTATTCTAAAAGAAACCGGGTTGTGATTTTTTTGAGGTCCTACCTCCTAGCAGGTACAAGTATCATAGAAGACCCTAGTTACCAAAATTTTCTACACAAAAATAACAAATTGTGTACATAGTTGTCAACTTGATTGAATATGCCACACTGATGCCTAACACTAAAAGAAAGAAGGACCTTTTCTAGCTTGTTAGTGGTTACCCGAAAGGACGCAAAAGGGGCTTGCCGGGCTGAGTATAGTGCGGCCTCTGTCCCTATGTGTATAGCCTACGCGGAATGTGCCATTCGGAAGAGGGCTCTATATTCTCTTGCCAATTGGAAACGTAGCGGCTACTAACTTGTTAGACGAACCTTTGAAAGACTTCATAGTAAACCCTGTCGTCCTTCCTTAGTAGTGGGTCAAGAGGCTGATCACCTCGGGCAAAAGGGTAAATCACGGCTCATGGGTAAAGATGTACAACCTCTACAGAGTGTAAAACTGTTATAACAGTCGTGCTTACGGTCACGAGTAGGTTGGAAAACTCATGGAATTATGGGTTCTTATTATACTATGATGTTGATGCTCATGTTTATTCATTATTGTCTTATTGCCATTACTCATGATCTTGTGGGAATTAGAGCTTAGGCATAATTTAACAACTCAGGTTCTTAATGCTAAACCTTGATCTACTAAAAGTGCTTACCGTAGTTCAACAATGTTAGCCTTTTGAGCCTTCATTCGCCCATGTTATGTTTGCTGAGTACGACATGTGTTCACCCTTGCTATTTCCACACCCCAGACTTTAGAAAAGTTGCTCTAAAGATTGATGGAGTTACGAAGGATTTCCCAGAAGACGGATAGAAGTGCTAGGTGTATGTACCCCCAGTCAGCCATCCCCTGTGAAGTTGGAGCCTGAAGAAAATATTAGTAACCATTCCGCTATACTCTGATGTAAGTGCTAATTATAAGTATGTTTCCGCTATATAACATTAATTCTGATACCCTCTATTCTATTGTTGTATGTGTAGACTTCCTGGGCAGACATATGACGAATCTGGTTTTGTTTTTAAAACCGGGTGTGACAGTCAAACTTTAAATCATTTGACTTCTCAAAAAGTAAGAGTTTTTGCATCATTTTGAGGATAGACAGAGTATTGATCATTCACATAATCACATACATGGAGCATAAACTGATTTCATTACCATGGGACACCTATATGCATGGGACTTTTATTTTTCCTTGATTATTTAAATTAACTAATTGGTTTATGTATTCTAAAAGAAACCGTGTTGTGATTTTTTTGAGGTCCTACCTCCTAGCAGGTACAAGTATCATAGAATACCCTAGTTACCAAAATTTTCTACACAAAAATAACAAATTGTGTACATATTTGTCAACTTGATTGAATATGCCACACTGATGCATAACACTAAAAGAAAGAAGGACCTTTTTCTAGCTTGTTAGTGGTTACCCAAAAGGACGCAAAAGGGGCTTGCCAAGCTGAGTATAGTGCGGCCTCTGTCCCTATGTGTATAGCCTGCGCGGAATGTGCCATTCGGAAGAGGGCTCTATATTCTCTTGCCAATTGGAAACGTAGTAGCTACTAACTTGTTAGACGAACCTTTGAAAGACTTCATAGTAAACCCTGTCGACCTTCCTTAGTAGTGGGTCAAGAGGCTGATCACCTCGGGTGAAAGGGTAAATCACGGCTCATGGGTAAAGATGTACAACCTCTACAGAGTGTAAAACTGTTATAACAATCGTGCTTACGGTCACGAGTAGGTTGGAAAACTCACGGAATTATGGGTTCTTATTATACTATGATGTTGATGCTCATGTTTATTCATTATTGTCTTATTGCCATTACTCATGATCTTGTGGGAATTGGAGCTTAGGCATAATTTAACAACTCAGGTTCTTAATGCTAAACCTTGATCTACTAAAAGTGCTTACCGTAGTTCAACAGTGTTAGCCTTTTGAGCCTTCATTCGCCCATGTTATATTTGCTGAGTACGACATGTGTTCACCCTTGCTATTTCCACACCCCAGACTTTAGAAAAGTTGCTCTGAAGATTGATGGAGTTACGAAGGATTTCTCAGAAGACGGATAGAAGTGCTAGGCGTATGTACCCCCAGTCAGCCGTCCCCTGTGAAGTTGGAGCCCGAAGAAAATATTAGTAACCATTCCACTATACTCTGATGTAAGTGCTAATTATAAGTATGTTTCCGCTATATAACATTAATTCTGATACCCTCTATTCTATTGTTGTATGTGTAGACTTCCTGGGCACACATATGACGAATCTGGTTTTGTTTTTAAAACCGGGTGTGACATAGTCAAACTTTAAATCATTTGACTTCTCAAAAAGTGAGTTTTTGCATCATTTTGTGGATAGACAGAGTATTGATCATTCACATAATCGCATACATGGAGCATAAACTGATTTCATTACCATGGGACACCTATATGCATGGGGATTTTATTTTTCCTTGATTATTTAAATTAACTAATTGGTTTATGTATTCTAAAAGAAACCGGGTTGTGATTTTTTTGAGGTCCTACCTCCTAGCAGGTACAAGTATCATAGAAGACCCTAGTTACCAAAATTTTCTACACAAAAATAACAAATTGTGTACATAGTTGTCAACATGATTGAATATGCCACACTGATGCCTAACACAAAAAGAACAATCTCATTGCCTTAAGTCAATGACTTAAAACCCAGTGAGTAGGGCCCGCCACAAGAAACCCCGCTAGCTTAAGTTTGGATATTACAATATACGAAGATCCAGTCTGGATAGAGCTAATGTTTTCTAGAAGCAAAATTAATTGAGGGCCCAACAACTGGCGTGCACACACCATATCTTTCCTATATAAGATGGTAAAGGCCACGACTCCCATGTGCAGAGCTAAGGTTTTCTACTTTAGAGGAAATCAGTTCTATCAGCAGGAGAGAATGGAGATTTCACTAGTAGTTCCATATGCAGCTCTATGTGCTGTTACGCTGATGACGGGATGGTTAGTACACTGGGTGTACAAGTGGATAAATCCGCCATGCAATGGCACGCTTCCCCCTGGTTCCATGGGCTTACCTATCATTGGTGAGACCATGGAGTTCTTCAAGATGAGTGCCTCCTTGGACATTCCAAATTTCTACAAACAAAGAATGCAGAGGTGAGTTTATAAATCCATACTTTTGATGCTCTCTAATTTTGTTATCATTGGCACCAGGCCCTTCTTTATCCACTTTTATCAACTGAATAATAATTTTAAGTTATCAACCCAATAAGTGTCTGCTGTTTTGAAGTGAACCTTATATACAGAAGTTAAAAAAATAAAGATTAATTCATGGTCCTTCATAAAACAGAACATAGGCTTGTAAGAACATGGGATGGTGCAATATATATGAGCAGAGAGAATATGGCCAAAAGTTCCTTACCATTTGTTACGTATCGGAATACATAGGAATAAAGTACGGATAATTTCACATCAGACAATGCAATGAACTAGAGAGTGCTAAGCTCTTACATTGCTGCTGACTTTTCAGCCCTTAGTTCATGGCAAAACAGCATAAAGAAGACACTTACATCAGAGACAAACACATCACTGATGTAAAATTATATAAACGTCACTGATGGTCATCATTTAGAGACAAATATATAAAGACACTTTGTGATGAGGGAAAATTAGAGATGGAGAAAATCGTGCCATTAAAGATATGGGGAAATCACATCACGGACACAAACTCTCAGATGTAAATTTCTCACGTTGTTTGTGATGAGGGAAATGACCCGCCGTTGATGGCGGCCTCTAACATAGTGGATTCGTCTATTCGTACCTCACTCTCCCCATGACGGTCATTCTTTTCATGCTCTTTGAGGTCTTGTATTTTTCCAGGCCTCTTGATCATAGTGTATTATAGAAATGTTTCTCTGAGATATACACATATTGACACTAAATATATTCAAATTATATTCACGTGTACTTTCATGCTTTGTTGAAGTAATGATTCCAATAATGTCTAGTGATTTTTAAAATCGATCAATAACCTTTTCTTGTTATTATTGCTCTTAGGTACGGTCCCATTTTTAAGACAAATTTAGTGGGACAACCTATGGTTATTTGTGCTGATCCAGAGGTGAACCGGTTCATATTTCAGCAAGAAGGGAAGTTGTTTCGGAGCTGGTACCCTGAGACAGCGAATATTATAATTGGTGAGAAGACCATCGATGAGTTTAATGGCACCTCTCAGAAGTTCGTTCGGAACTGCATGTCTAGATTATTCGGTCTTGAATATCTGAAGCAAGACCTCATTCCAGAACTGGAAAAGGACATTAGAGACACTTTTGCTGAATGGGCAGCTAAACCTAGCATTGATGTGCCTGATAGCACGCCTGATGTAAGTGCAATTATGGCTAATAATCTTTTACATTTTCCAATTAAGTTTGACAATTGATTAAATAAGATAAAGGGAACCAAAAGTAAGTACTACCTCTCTATCCTTAAATAAATCATTTCACAAAATGACGCTAACAAGTCAAACTATCCTAAGTTTGACCAACTTTATTAAAAAAACAAAAGATAACAACATCTGTGACACTATGTAAGTACATTATAAAAAATATATTTCATAATATTATATGACATTATAAACATTGGTGCTCTTTTTTACAAATTTGGTTAAATTTAAAATAGTTTGACTTAAAATAACTTTAAAATTTTATTTAATTGAGAACAGAGGGAGTAGTCCCTCCATTTTGCAATGTATCTCCGTGTCCATCATTGTGCACAGACTCATGCAAAAGGTTAACCTAAAATTACATGAACGTTCCAACCCTCATAACTGACAAATCTATGTTTAATGCTTTAATAAACGGATTGACAACGCTCCTCTGAAACCCAGACTTTGCATTTGACGTTTCTTTCAGGAAAATAATCAATCGCCACACATGGACATACATTTTCATACTCGAAAGCTGTGACATAGATTATGAAACCAAGCGAGAAATTAAATATATAATGATGCGGGGTATACGTAGTTAAAAAAAACTCATACTGTAATCCAACCTCAATTGTAGCACCAAATAATGTAAATGTAAAAATAATCCTCTATGAATGACTGTTGCATGATGTTATATCCTCTATAAACTGATTAATTTGACATAAATTTTTTTGCAGGTAATCTTTGTGCTTGTGGCTAAGAAGATGCTTGGCCTCCATCCCTCAAAGTCAAGAGAATTGAGAAAGAACTACAGTTCTTTCCTAGAAGGATTGATATCTTTCCCCATATATTTCCCTGGGACAACGTTTTACCAGTGCATGCAGGTTTGTAATAATTTTTATGTTTCACACACAGATTAAGTAATAATATTACAAAATATTTTCTTCATATTGAACATATATGCAATTCAGCTACTCAACTGTAACAATATAAGCATTTGAGCATGTTGACTTTCAGGGTTTTTAGTTATTAATAAGCCCCATGATTGTATTATATTTTGTGAGCAGGGAAAGAACAATATGCTAAACTTAATGTCAAATCTATTGAGAAAGAGGATAAGCACGACTGAGGAAAAGCATGGAGATGTTCTCAACATGATGGTTGAAGAAATACAGAGCGAAAAGCCAACAATAGATGAGAAATTTGCTACAGATGCACTGTCTGCTCTCTTGTTTACAAGCTTTGTGACATTGTCACCCAATCTCACACTAGCGTTCAAGTTCCTCAGTGATAACCCAACAGTTCTGGATGCTCTCAAGGTATCGCTAAATTACTAGGTTATATATTCCGCATAACCACGTGTGCACAGTTTCACTCTAGAAATAAATATGGATAGGGATAGATACTCTTTTTTGAGAAGGAAGGTTAAACTCAGAGATGATTAACATTTTACATCCAGTACATATAGCCGATGTTGAATAATGCAAAATCATTTTGCTTCAGGAGGAGCATGACACAATATTGAGGAACAGAAAGGACTCAAGTTCTGGTTTCACATGGGAGGAGTACAAGTCATTGACCTTCACTAATATGGTGATTTCGATCCTTATTTATGCTTCCATTTCATCATGGGCTGGGTTAGCCTGTTTGGATCTTCTTCTCTAACTTAAGAGAGCTTGTTCTTGTTTTGCATGAAGGTTATAAATGAGCTTACGAGAATGAGTAATGTCACACCAGGGATTTTCAGGAAAACTTTAACAGACGTGCAAGTGAATGGTATACTTATACAATTGTACGAAAAAAATTGTCGGAATTTTTCATTATTGTTTAGGTAGTGTTTTTAGGAGTATATAAATATGATACAAAGAAGTGACCGAATTACCACAAAATAAACCATTTCTAGCGCCCTATTAATTCCACTTCCTTAGAAACTGACACTCATTAATGTAATAATTCCATGTCTTAACTAGAACCTACACTAATGTATCTGTCTGTTTGGAACCAACATTGATCTTCTTTATTATTATTGTCTGATCATAACAATGACCTGTAACTGTAGATAGAGCAAGGATTTTGCAGTGTTGGTTCTAGTTTAGAAACAAAACAATGACAATGGAACTGCCAGTGTTTGTGCAGACAAGAACTAACAAACAAACAAACAAACAAATGTGATTATCCTTGGTGACCAACAATGACAATGGAACTGCTGCTAGTTTTTTGTCACCAAGGACAAGGAGTATCCTTGAGTATCACTGCCATTGTCTGAATCCAAACCAACACTAACGTGTGGGTTATGGAACCGACATGACGAAGACTTGTGTGGTAGTGAAATTAGATACAAACTCTAGTTTAATGTTTAGGAACCTAGCTGCCATGTTAGGGCAATGAAGCATCCAAAGCTATGTAGTGTATATAATTATTTTTGCATGAGTATATAAGAACTTACACATGCATGTAAACCCAGGGTATACAATTCCAGCCGGGTGGATGGTTATGATGAGTCCCATGGCAGTGCATCTAAACCCAGAATTCTTTGAAGATCCACTCGACTTTAATCCATGGAGGTGGCTGGTCAGTGACAAATTAAACCCCAATTATTGCTACCCATTTCTATCGCCATTATGAAAATACTGACGATCCCAGAAATGCAGGATGAGTCAAAGCGAAATGCACAGAAGAATTTTGTGCCATTTGGGTTAGGCATAAGGGCTTGTCCTGCATCAGAGTTTAGCAAGCTTTTCATGGCACTTTTCCTCCATGTTTTGGTGACAAAGTACAGGTAGTTACTGGCACATGACAAAACTGCTATTTATACATTCGTAGGCTGGCAGCGCTTTGACATGCTTCTGAATTATTTTGAGTATTTGCAGATGGACGAAAATCAAAGGAGGGGAAGTATCCCGCAAGGCAGTCATCATGTTCCCACAGGGATATCAAATTCAACTACTCCCAAGGGCCTAACTGATGATATATATACTTGTGCTCGAGATACCTATATATGTGTGAAATAAAACTGGAATATGATGTTAAAATGCATGGATGCATGCTCAAATAGTACGTACGGTGTGAGAAATGTATCAGTGCATATTTGTAAGTGTCCTGTTTCGGTGTGTGAAGATATATATTAAATATACGATGTAATAAATGCATATATGAAATCTGAATGAAAACATTGCATAATGTATATCAAGCTAAATCAAAAATCTATTTTTTTGTGTGAATCTTAGAAAATTAACAATTTTTATTAATAACTTTTCACCTATATCCCATAAGGATCTGTACCTACCAATCCGCAGCACATACCCAGCCCATACCTAGTTAGTCGCTACAATCTCGGCAGTGCTAGCGCCTGAACGTCCGGACAGATGCGTGCGTCCAGACACCCGCATCTGCACTCTGTTTTGCATGCCCACATGGGGGCCCGCGCCGTCTGAACATCGCTCGCGCCTCCTGACCCCACAAGGAGACCGCTCACGCCCCCTCTATTTCCCCTCTTGGACGCTTGCTGCGGCAGGTGGGTCCCCAACAGCAGCACCCTATTTGTTTTTATAACATCCAGATGAAACATTTGTAACATACATGTGAATACAGATGAAACACTTAAAACATGTGTTTGAAACACTTGCAAAAACACTTGAAAAGCCATTGAAAAACATATGTAGCGTCCAGATAAAACACTTACAACATATGTGTGAAACATATGCAACATCTAGATAAACTCACATGTAACATAGTTTGAAAAACAGATGAAATATTTGGAATAGACGCTTGCAACATACGTGTACAACCACCGCAACATATGAAACATCCCGATCTATTTTTGCAACATCCACATGAAACAATTACAACATACCTCAGAAACATCTGAAATACTCGAAACATACTCTTGCAACATTCGCTTTTAAGCACATCTACTTGTTGCTTGGACGAATGGAGGCTCGGTGTAGGGCCGATTGCGTATAAGACCAGCATGCCAGAGGCGACACTAGTGGCAGCGATGTGCCGGCAGATATCCATGTACCCTGGTGAACGCGTTCAAGAGATGGATCGAGGGAGGCAAGGGGGCGCGGAGGTAGCGTGGCTTTGGCTGGGTAGAGGGCCACTAGGGACGGCTCACCATGGTGTCCTATTGCCAGACGAGTGGGAAAAAGGGCATGGTGGAGAGGGTGGCCAGCACCGGGCGATGAGTAGGAAGTAGGAGTGAGCGATGCTAGGTGAACAAGAGAGAAAAGCGGATGAGTAATATGGATATTTAGGAGAGAAGCTTGTACGTTCCGTGGATAGAGGGATGTGAGGCTGTTAGGCCGCCACGCTGCGTCTGGAGATTAAAGCCGTCCAGACAGCCTAATCCTATGAGTTCCGCTATAATCTCATCCACCCGGGCCATGTGTGCACATCTTTCTGGTGTCCTGTCCGCACTACTGGTCGCCAAGCGGCAGCTCAGTCAATATTGTGCATACACTGCCGGCTGCATCCAAATCGTCCATGCTTCTAGCTTGTTCTTAGGGTAGCCACATTGTCAGAATAGGAGCATTATGGAGGCGGTCATTATATACCAATTCATAGCAAAGACCAACCAGAGAGCTATAACCTTGCCATATAGAATAGAATAACATTATTTTTTTCTCACTCTCCTTACTCCTACCACGTCACGTCTCCAACAATCGTCACCGATCAACACATCATGTGGCTGGTCCAGTATTACCCATGAATACATACTTGTCAACCATGATGGATAGGATACAATTGGATATCGACATCATAAATATGCGATTTGATTATTCAGATACGGATACGGTATCAGATGTTTAATATTCGGACTCGGATATGGACAGATCTAAACTCTAAATGGATTCGGTCTCGAATACGATTGGAAATATCCGTACCGTTTTCACCCCTAATAGTAAGACTCATTTATATTACAATAAAGGCCTGGAGCTTAATTATTCTAGTTTCATTGGCATCAAAACACAGCAGCTAGCAGGGCAGAAGATGGCACGCATCATGATTTAAGATCTAAGTATAATGGGCGACAAGGATAAAAGAGTACAATAGTGTAAAAATGGTTACCACAGAGTACAACTGCAAAACAAACTAAACATGGTTCATATATAGAGGAAAAATGTCAGCCCACACGACGACGGTGCAAGCCATGGAGCTCACCAACATTTTCAAGTATTAGAGAGAACAAATCATTGTAATCAATGAGAAAAACTTTGCAATCTCTATCGCGCTCTTTTCTGTAAGTCTAGCTTCGGAAGAACGGTATGTTAGTACCAGGCCTACTGCCGACGGACTCATCATCCACCTGACTATGATACCGATTTTCTACTAGCACTTGACACTACTACACAAATGATTTTGCGCGACACCCCCCCCGGAGGCCACCGAGGCGGGCACCTATTTTTGCCCGTCACGGTAAATGCCACGGTTTACCTAGGCGGGCATTTTTGCCCGCCACGGTAAATCGATTTACCGTGGCGGACGTCTTAAGATGTCCGCCACGGAAAATACCCTATTTTCCGCAGCGGACATCTTAAGACGTCCGTCACGGTAAATCGATTTACCGTGGCGAGCGTCCTAAAATGCCCGCCACCTAAAATGTGGAGGCCCAACTGACCCAAACCGAGGCCCAATAGCCATCTCCAATATAAAAGGAGGGAGTTAGGGTTTCACTGAAACACATCACCCACATCCCTCGCAGCCTCCCCCACTCTCTCTCTGTCAGCTCCCCGCCTCCCCCACTCTCTCTCAGCTCTCTGCCTCCCCCACTCTCCCTCTGCCTCCCTCTACTCTCCCTCGATGCAGGCAGCACATGGCATCGTCGCCGTACGGGGCTCGGCTCAGGTGAGCGAGGCGAGCATCGGGTACTGAGGCCGGAGCCCGGAGGCGATGGGCCGCCTCCGCGACGGGCGAGCCTTCCTCCACCGCGCGCTGGTCCTCTCGTCGCTGCTCCTCCTTGCCTCCGACGAAATCTTCTTCGAGGAGCGGTTCGATGGTACTATGCGTGGCTGTGCTGGATTGATTTCGTTTCCGATTTAGCTAGTTAGCGCGTTTAGTTCGGTGGTCAACGGTTGTCTTCGAGGAGCGATTGGGTGATTCTGTGACTGTGTTGGATTAATTTGGTGTTCCTTTTTCCTATTCACTGGTTTAGTTGCGCTTTGGTGTCACTGTGACGAGTTACTGACTGCCTGCTAACGCCGACAGATTCAGAATTTCGGTTTGTTGGTTCAGAGTTGTTCGTTATTCATATGGTTTAGCTTTCCAGAGAAGAGAATTAGTCTAGAGGTATTGTTACTGCTAGTTGTGCCTTCTGATATGCTCCAGCGGTCCTGCCTCCAGGACTCGAAGAACTTACAGTTGACTTACAGTCCGTCGTCCTATCGATGTGATGCCATGTGCAGTCCATGAACTTATCAGTGAGTTCATCTCCCTCTTCCTCTCCATCTCCCTCTTCCTCTTTCCATCTCCCTCACTCCTCCCTCTTCCTCTCTCCAGATCCGGCGACGGCGACCTCTTCCTCCACGGATCCGGCGGCGGCGACCTCCTCCCCCACGGATCTGGCGGCTGCACCCTCCTCCGTGGATCTGGCGGTGGAGCGACCGGGTCCGGCGGTGGATCTCCACCACGGCCACGACGCCGGGATCCACCACGGCCACGACGCTGGGACCTCCACCACGGCGGGCGAGGACGCGTCGGCGCGGCGGCCTCCCTCCACCACAGCGCAGCGGGATCCGCGAGGAGGCGTCGGCGTGGTCCCCTGCGAGCGACTGGCGAGGTGGTGGCGGCCGTGGGAAGCCCGGATCTGTCGCCGGTGGGCTCGCCAGTGGGCTCGAGAACGGGCTCGCCGGCGGGCTCCTGGTTTTTTTGTTTTTTTTAAATGATTAACCGCAGCGGGCATCCTAACGTGCCCGCCGTGGTAAAAGTATATTTACCACGGTGGGCACGTTACACCGCCCGCTACGGTAAATCGATTAACCGCGGCGGGCAAGGCCGCCCGCCGCGGTTAAGCCACGATTTACCGTGGCCTCTAGGCCGCGACGGACGGCTTTGCCCGCCGCGGAAAACCAAAAACGCCCGCCTCCAGTAAAGTTTGTGTAGTAGTGTGATCACTACCCTGAGGCCAGTTTCCCTATACCGGAGGATCCCAACAACCCAGTTTTCTGCTACTAGCAGCAGTATTCTGTATGCCTACATTGGCATTATCTAGTTGTCATCCCAATCAGTGCCAAAGGGGCATCCTGTAGCGCTCCCAGTTCATTGGCATTACCTTGCACAGCCATCCTAGATAGTGCCAAAGCGGCATCCTGCAGAGCTCCCAGTTCATTGGCAATCACATTGACATTATGATCATTCAGCCTAGGCAACACCAGTCCAGCATCAAGAGGATCTGTCATCTAATGTTGAAAGGGTAGCAAAATAGGAACGCCATGACCCATAATGACATTGGCCTCACCGATCACATTGGTCCTAGTGCAAAAGCTCCCGCAACATTACCAAGTGCATTCCTAGCCACACCCATATGATGGTTCCCTCCTCCTATCACTCCCTGCTTCAATCCCAACTGACCACCAAGTTGAAAATCTTCCACCACCAAGTTTACTTTAGCATAATTGGACACGACAAAGCTCTGAAATCCAAAATGTGGCAAATTCTAGTTCTCCATAGCTTCGTTCAGCACATCTTGTTAGTTTATTTGTTTTTCTTCAATATTAACATGCTATAGAGGCTGCTTCCTCTCATCTGTTCTCTTGCAGTTTTTTTTGCTAATATAAGGTTGATACTTCTTGAAACTTAAGAGAAGTAGGTATGCCAAACAATTCACATGTGGTTTCATAAAGAAAATATTACTAGTTCGCCAATATAACCACTTGACATCAAAAACCTATTTAGATTCAAGCTTAGCCTGATAGGAAAATGATCCATGCTAACCAACTATCCAAATAGAACAAAATTGCCTAGCCTTGAAGATTATTTACTACCAGACCCAGAAGACTCTTCCACTCTAACTCAATTCCCACTACTAGCCTAGCTACTACGGTAGAGCTCAAGGATGAGCTTGATCTTTACTGGAGAGTGTTGCTTCTTGATAGTGATGCCTTCCCCATAGCTCAACACCCCTATTTATAGTGTTCTGGAGCTAGGGGGTACTTCTAGGAGTGAGTGGAAGGTCAGTGGAGAGGGGGGACATCGGGTGACACCTAGGGCAACCGCTAACCCCTTGGATCCATTGCCTTCCCATCCAACGGTGATGGAGAGCTCCATGATGGTGGTTATCCCTATCCTAAGGTGGCTGGAAGGTCAGTGGGGTGTTTGAGTGGCTAGTGATGGTCCCTCCAATCCAAGAGAGGTCCATCCAACACCCTTGGATGCCACTGACTCAAATCAACGGTTGAGGGGACTCCTAGGTGTGCTTCCTTGCTCCCCCACGAATCAATGACATGCTAGGGGGAGTGGAGGCATCGGGCAATGCCGTGGTGTGGGTCCTAGCCTCCCTGTCACATGTGGTTCCTTCTAGAAGATGTTTTCTTCAATATTTTTGACCATTTTGCCCATGTATGCAAATTCTCTAAGTGCAAGTGGAACTAGGTCATTTATAAACATCAAATGCTACTTGTGGTGTGATTTACCTTCACTTTAGTGGAATATCGATGGTCAAACATGGGGTTTAGTGACCATCAACAAGCTCCCCAAGCTATCCCTTTGCTCATCTCGAGCAAAGATGCAGATTTAGTATTTGGATCAAGAGTTGCTACAATGTAAACGTCCGATAAAAACTTGTATACAAACCAACACTCTATCTCTTGCATTGAATAAGTTGGTACTTAGAGACTCACCCATCTTACCTTAGTCATATGGGGCTTATAGCCTTCACCTTGTCCTGAGAGATCACAAGACATACCAGCTTGATGAAGATGCTCCTTCTCCTCCTTTGGTTTGATCAAACTTCTCAGAGATTTTTGAGTTTTTAGAAAGAAGCATGGTCAAGTTCCTCCAATGGTACTCTCAAATCTCTCAAAGGTGTATGAATACTCACCAAGGCCATAGAGCTTAGCCTTTACATTCCTATCATAGATCTTATGTGGATTTCATGGGTAGAGGATGAATGTAAGGCATACTTGTATTGAATATATTGCTAAGTCAACACTTGGATCACATGAAGCAACATGTCATGCAATTAGATCAAGATGTCCTTGTTTGTGGATGGTGGTGATAGAAGTGGTACTGCTTTGATGATCTTCCTCTCTCTAGCATCTTTGGATGAGAGCATAGCTACCTTTCTTTCCTTCTCTCTCTCTCTCTCTCTCTCTCTCTCTCTCTCCTCTCTCTCTCTCTCCTCTCTCTCTCTCTCTCTCTCTCTCTCTCTCTCTCTCTCTCTCTCTCTCTCTCTCTCTCTCTCTCTTTGAGCATGAGAGCTTGCCTTGCTCTTCTCTCTCTTTTTCTTCTTTTGTAGCCCATGTCTCTCTTTTTGACTTGGAAGTTAGCTAGAGAGGGATAAACAAACTTTCATGGAGTAAATTTAGGTAGAGGCAACAGGCATGTTGTTGCATTACTACTATTTATTTTTTCATTGATTAACTTCTTATAAAGCTAAGCAAATGCAATTACTTAGAAAATTAAACATGAGGAGCATTTAAAAACTAATGCATTATGTTGAAAAAATATGAGATAAATACCAATTTACCTTTGGCAAGGCTCAAGGCTTCTCCTCCTCGAGTGCGAGTTCTCCTTGTTCCATAACAGAAGTCTTTTCAGGTTTAGGAAATGAGAAGACGGACGAAAGGATCTTCCTTCTTATGCCTTGTCTTCTTGGACTTTTATTGCTTCTTAACATGCTTCTCCATTTCCCCTGTTGGTTGAGGTTTCTCTCCGTTGTCTTCCGCCTTGGGTGATTCTTCTTTACCTACTTTTTGTCTGTAGAAAAAGATTTGTTAGTAGAGAATGCGAATATTTCCTTCTTTCCAGCAAAGTGGAGTTGGAGTTGTCCCGATCCAACATAGATGCAAGTGTTGGCGGTATTAAGGAATGGACGTCCAAGGATCAGAGGTGTGTCCTTGTTGTCGTCCCCCATGTCAAGAATCATGAATATACGTGCTAACTCCTTCTGCGTAGCGGACCGTTTGGTCGGCTAGCTGCAAGTAGACAGAAGTATAGGACAAAGGTGCAAAAAGCAGGTTGTCATATGTTACCTTTAGCATGATGTTTACGCTTGATCCAAGGTCGCATATGACATTGTTGAACGTCTGGGGTCCAATGGAGCAGGTGATGACCGGGCTTCCCGGATTACCCTTCTTGATGGGGAATCCCCAAGAGTTCAGAGTACAACCATACCTTGTTGTGACCAGGTTGGCAGTATCCATGGGCTCTTCAGGCTTCCTAGGAATTCTTCCTTTCTCAAAAGATGGAATAGCAGCGACAAGTTGTGATATAATTGGTTTCTAGCATCTTATTAAATAAGCTAAATTGATTCTTTATAGCAGAGAGAAATCATCCAATTTAGCATTTATGTTGTCCAACGTCTTGTCGTTAGTGTAAAGCCTTTATTAATATTATCAGTTGTTTAACCTTGGCCAAAAACAAGATCTTTGAGAGAGGGGTAGTTATGGTAACTATTACATCCTTGGTTGTTGGATTGTTAATTCCATCCTTGATTTTGTTGAGGACTGTAACCATTGTCATCGTTGTTGACAAAGTTTACATCTTCATGGGTCTCGGAGCAAGAATCTCCCGAATGTCCAGCTTCTCTACAAACTTCGCAAGTCAATCATGCAAGCATCCATGGCTTGCAGTCTCTTGAGCGCTCACATTCTCATAATTCTCTATCCGCTTCATGAGAAGGTCCATCTTGACTGCAAGCATGTCAGCTTCCTTGACAGTATGCATACCTCTCTTGGGGGGATGGAGTCCCTCATGGCTCCAGGATTAAAAAAAATTCGGTGCAGTGCGCCACAGGCTACACCACCAATGTTGTCTGGCATCTGCATGTACGAACACTTTCCCATGCTGGGAAATTGGTTTCCCTTCCGTTGATGGTATACGCTAGCTAGCTAGCTGCTTCTCTCGATGAAATTAGTGCACAATTACAGACAAATCTTTGAAGACAGGTAGGTAGTTGAATTAATAAGGTGAGTCAATTGCGAAAGGGTATGTAGCATAATGCTTACAAGAGCCTCGTTAGCATCTTAGGTCCTAAGTTCTAACTCCATATGGGAGCGAATTTTTTAGGATTTAACGGCATTGTGCATTCAGTGGTAGGCGATGTTCCCGTCGATAGCGAAGCACCTGTCGTGACATCATCAATCTCGAGGTTTTATTGGCCCAGCCTTCAAAGATGCTCATAGGGCTAGGGTTTGCGTGCGTGCATTCATAGCGGTGAGTGTGCGTCTATTGCGAGTGACTGTGTTCTACTGTATAATTTGCACCAAAAAAAGCACTAACTTCTAGCTAGGCAATCTACGATGAAACAACAATACATGCATGCTGCCGACTCTCATCCCTAACACGCGTGCCCCAGGAGATTTAGCGGCGCACACCTTGTTCCCACTGTTCCTCTTCTTCCCCTGCTCCCACTGTTCTTCTTCCCCGGCCATCCCCGCCCCCACTCCTCGACCACCGCCTAGGCGCCGGCGCCCACCCCCATCTGATGAACCGCCCTTCCCTAATCCCAATGGAGGAGTTCACCGGTGACTCCTATCCCCCGGCCCCGGCACCGCCCAATTGGTTATCTCCCTCCGCCTGCTCGGTGGGGCCGTCGTCTTGCTCACCACCCCTCAACCCGCCACCACTGTCGAGTTAGCCACCGCCCTCAGGCCCCTCTTCTAAGGTCGTCGGCCACAAATAGTCGCAAAGTGAAACCCTAACTGCAAACACCACCGCCTCATCCACTGGCCCGGCCGCTGCCCCTGCCCCCGCCTCCTTCTTCCCCAGTATCGGCGACACGTGTGTGCTTTAAATCTTATCGGTGCACGTGCCCGATAAGATTTGAGGCATGCTGCTATTCATAAAAAAACAATACTCCTGGGTACCTATACTGCTGTCTGCTTCAGTAGCATATACGTACAATCTGATCTCCAGAGAAATTAATCTAATCTTAAATTTGTCATGATAATGAACTATAGTGTTTTTATAAATTAAACAGTACAATATAGACGTCCACAACACGCACGCACACTCACCTCTATGAACATACATACGCAAACCCCCTACGAGCACCTCCAAAGGACTGAGCTGACAAATCTTGAGATTCACGAAGTAACCACAAGCGCCTCGCTGTCGACGGGGACGTCGTCTACCACTGAAAGGATAGAGCCAATAAATCTTGGAATAAATTCAGGAAAATATGAGCACTCGTGCCAAGTCGAAGACTTAAACCTGGGTGAACAGATTCCACCACAAGATCTCAACCAACTGATCTCCGATCAGTTCACGAACTATAGTGTTTGTTTGGTAGATCAGATTAGCTGATAAACCTGCTGCCGGCTGCCAGCGTGCCGCGCAGATCGACCAGCTAGCTAGCCATATCGCAATCTAAGCTAAGATGTTGCCGTGTGGGCTGAGGATGCTAATACTATTGGATATGTATGCATGGTTGTTGCTAGGGTTGGAGCATGAGTCGCTGACCGTCCGTTTGACCAGCGCGAACTATTCTCATCACTCTCATGCATGCATAGCTCGCCGGCATATACAGAGGGGATGGATGTCCTGGTCCCAGCGGTAGGTTAGGCGGTTAGCCCCTACTGATCGACGTGCAACTACCGTAGCTGGCGTGTGGCCGGCATCCGCTCTGCGAATTCCCAGTGTAAGGCCTCGTTGTTTAGTTTCAAAAAGTTTTTCCAAAAAATACTACAGTAGTCATCACATCGAATCTTGTGATACGTGCATGGAGCATTAAATATAGATGAAAAAAAACTAATTGCACAGTTAGGTTGGAAATCGCGAGACGAACGTTTTGGGCCTTATTATTCCATGATTGAATACTAATTGCCAAATAAAAATGAAAGTGCTACCGTAGCCAAATTCTTAAATTTCACCCAATTAAACAAGGCTAACTTGACGTGCCGTAGCGGTCTACGAATTCACGCTGCAGCGGTCGTATCTGTTCCTTGGCCAGGGGCGGTCAGCCGGCGTCACGCTCAAAATTCATCCGTCACCTAATCTGGCCCCAAACGCTCCGGATGGCTCCTGCGCTTCAACCTGATCGCTGACGGGTGCCATCCAACAAACGACACAAGAATTTCAAATTTCAGGCGTCCTTCTCTTATACTAGTATATAGGTGTAATACTACTACCAGGATTCAACCGTCAACCAATGTGCCGTTCTAAATTAGCTCGGGGTACAGTGAATTCAATTACACTGTGAGGCGTCCACAAATACGTGCAGCTGCTTCTATTTTGTCTGTCAGATACAAGGTTTTGGCAAAAAAAAAAAAATGGCCTTACCATCAACGTGAAAAGTCGCAAGAACAGACAAGCCTTAAGCTTTTCAAAATCCAAAGTTTTATCTCAACATATCACACATATCATTTCTCACTAAATGTCTACGTCATCTCCCACTAATGCCACGTCAACCAAATAACTTTCAACCTAATAATGCAAGACATCCACATCACCTGCACTAAGTGCATTTACTATTTTTAATATATAATATACAACACATGCATATATTGTTATACATGCAACAATTTTATTTTAGTCCTTTATTCAATTCTTATAATCCAATCTAATTCTTTTAGTCTTTTATTAAATTCTTTCATTATACCATGCCCAATTTTGATAAGAATTGATGCAAAAACATGTAGGTCTAACTTATACATGCAACGATTTTATTTTTAGGACAGTCTCACAACAACGTGCAGGGTATGCTTCTGGTTAGCTTAGTTGTGATCTCAGCAGCTCACCTAGAACGTGTACATGTGGGCTTTCTTGAAGTATATATACATTAATTTGGAAACAATTTTTGGGTTAGTGAAATGATCTTTGGATGACTAGAAAGAGCTGAATAGCTTAATTAAAATTTTCTAGCGAAGTACAACACCAGAACCAACAAAGGAGGCTCTAATAACCACTACTTCTAACTATATCAAGCTCACCATATCGTGGGCGGGGAACCTCCAGTCGCAGCAACTCGGTCAAGGAAGTCTTGGGGAATGAGATTTACTTGTGATCCTCCATGGGCCATGGGGTGCTTAGGGAAGATTATGAAGCTTGGGGGCTCTCTTCTTCCAACTCCAGCGATGTTCGGCGTGAGGAAGCTCACCAGTGACATGTCAACGTCCTCCAGCACATCTAGACCCCCTTCTCTCTCTTCTTCCTCCTGTTCTGTCTCTCTTCTTCCTTTCTCCTCTTCTCCGTTGTTTCTCTGGTCTATGTATGTGAGAATGAACATGAGGAAGAGTGGGACGGGAGGAGGCTGGTGTCTTCTGTTAGGTTGATCTCCTCCAACTCGGTCCAACGACCGAGTTGGGCCTTGATCCAGCGTCCTGATCGGGGGCGCCCAACCCTACATGGTTGGTGGGCCCCCATCACGCAGTGCTATATTAAGAAGGTGGGGGCCGCGGGGGCACGCAAGCCAAGGTTCACCGTGCACCTACAAACCCTACCGATCTAGGGAGTGCTGAAGCGGCGAGAAGCGCCGCCACCCACTCCACGTCTCTACTGGATTTCACCACCGGACACCATCTCTCTTCTCCTCGTCAAGCTCAGCCTCCGCCGCACCTCACTGCGCTCCACTGACTCGACTGCACCGACACCGTTGCCATGGCAAGCTCCTCCGCCAAGCCCGGCGGTGAGCAACCTCAATACTCCTCTCCCTCTCTCCAGTACTCTCTCCATTTCGCATTCTAGTTTTGGATCTAGGACCTTTATCCCGATTACAATAGAAATCATCCACTAGATCTATGCCCAAATGATCCTGTGGTTCTATCATCTTCGTCTTCTAGTGTAGATGGTCCTCGTTGATGATCTTCGAGGTGATCCACTTGAGTCGCGTTCGGGCATCTGACTCTGCTATCTTCATGGTTGAGACAGGTTTCACGAAGGATATCAAAAAATGGGATATCATGGAATTCAAGGTTGGCTACAAACATGACAAGGCGAGGTCAAGCATTCTTGGAAGTTGAAGGTGGATGAAACACTTGCAAGAAAAATCAACTAGAGATTAAATCAAGGGTATCTAAGAGAAGATGGACAATTAAGGTTTTCAAAAAATGTTACAACCAAGGCATACAAACATGGCGATGTGTTTGCCAAATTCATGTCAAAGTCTTGGGCTTATCGGATTAACTAGGTAAAGAAGGAAGATTTGGGCTTAGCAAAGACTTAAAAAAGTTTCAAAAATGACAAATTTTTTATTCGTTACAAGTTTAGTTGAAAGCCTGTGATCCTACGAATGAGGGCCATAAGACAACCAAATTCGAATGATGGCCAAAAGACAACCAAATTCCATTATGTTTATGTTTCATCCTATCAAGGTAGATTGGTGTACCATAGTTAATCGTGTTGGTGTCGTATTATTTTGACGTTGTAACACATTATCTCAGTGTACTACTATCCTATATATGGACTTATCATGATTAGTCATTCGATCAAAGGGTAGAATGTTGGACTTTAGTGATCTCAAGCTATAAAATGGAGAGTAGATATAGGGCCAAGTGCCATTTCCTTCTGGCCAAGTCCTCATGGTTGTGGCCCTGAGTCAAACAACACCATATTACAAGGAGCTCCCAGGGGGTGACCTGGCTACTCATTTAGCTGAGGCACAACTGAGTTAGATTGCCACCTTGATACTTACTCTGCGATCTTAAGAGGAAGATGGGTCGACCCAAAAATGGCGCAACCTTTCTCTCTAACTATATGCATGGCCAAGGTGCTTGGCTAGTATCCTTACTATGTTGATCCCTGCTTAACAGTCTCATCCATTGGCGGAATGCAGTGTTATAGGCCCTACTCATCACCGCGTGACCATCATCATTTCTCTCTCCCACCGCTAGACGGTCAAAAGGTAATCCTTTAGAGTTGGTATGTATATATATATATATCTACTCTATCTATATTTATACCTATATTATATTATGTATTATACATATCTAATAATCCTAAACCTCACTAGCAATATATCTCAACATGCAAGTTGACCACCTCAACAATGCACTGTCACATGCAATTAAAACTCCCTAGCGCATGCACCACGTCAGCAAGACACACAAGCATTTTGTTATCCACGTCAACATGACAGCACCAACTTTGGGCAGGAACATATGTTCTTTTGTGCCATCGTTAGACTTCCTCATTGCTTCTTCTACAGCACCCATAATCCTTTCATTGTGTGCTAATGGACTTGTCGTCTCCCACCTAGCTATCCTACATTTTGTAAAACAGACCATATATGAAACAAAAAATAACATCTAATGCTAAAGAAATCAATAAATTGTTCACTTCAGTAAATGATTGTGTGAACTCAAGGTAAATATGCTTAGATTTCAAGGGATATAACCAAATAAGAATAGACATTTATAAATATGCTTAGATTCCAAGACACTTTCATGCAACAAATCTATATTGACTAACCATCATCCAAAAGAGATGTAATTCTAAAAGTGTACAGTTCCATTTATCTTCACATGGTTTACAAAAAGATAAATCAATAACAAAAAAATGCATTAAACAAATCAATTCAGTAGAGGCATCAAGGTAAAATACTATTATTACATAATAGTGCCAAGTACTTACGGTTTACACGGTCCATCTTCAGCAGAGGAGTATCCAACCACTACATCAAGCTCATTGTGCTGTATTGGTTGGTTCAAACACACAGTATCCGATTTATTGCCGTAATATTGATTGTTGTTATCCTCTTCCAAACCAGCAACTAACATATCCCCGTGGATTCTGTGAAAGCTTTGTTTTAAATATTAGTACTTTTTATTTGTGGATCCATCAAGTTATAAACACTTTTTAAATATTAGTTCTTTTTATTTGAGATATGGAACACAATGCCACTGAGGCACTGACAGTGAGATAACAGATCGTTTGCAACCTCATTTTGAACAATTTAATCCAAAGAACTAAAAATGGAAAAAATCTCACCGCTGCGACGTTCAAGGTCCGCCTGCCGGACTCACCGCTGCGCAGCCGCGCGCTGGTCGGGTCCGCGCACGGCTGGCTCGCCACGGCCGACGAGGCGTCCAACCTGCACCTCGCGACGCTCCACCACGTGGAGAGCTTCCTGGACGGCGGGGGCAACCTCGTGTACTCCGTCCAGAAGAGCGAGGACAGGGACAACCCCGAAGAGCCGCCGGTGCAGTAACCGGCGCAGAAGCTGCGCCTGTTTCTGTACTACAAGGTGGCAATGTCCTGCACCTCGACAGCACCGGCTTCGTTGATTGGCGGGAAGACGAGATCACCACAGCAGCACCCTCCTCCGGGAGGTTTTCCGCCATCCCAGGAAAGTAGGCCATGTCTCCCTCCCCACCAATCTACGCGGCCTGACCCCCCCCCCCCCCCCCCCCCCCCCCCCCCCCCCCCCCTCAGCAGCACCGGCTTCGTTGATTGGCGGGAAGACGAGACGGCTGTGGATGGAAGGAGGTTGTTCCTCAGTGAAGGAAATCCTAGAGTGGATGCTAGGCTTAGGTAAACGGAGTCTGGATTGGATATTAGGACGTTTAGCCGCTTCTTTCTTCTCCGGACAGTTGCGGGAAGATGGCCGAAACGCCAGCAAGCTAAGCAACGGAGTGGGTCACGGCAGTTCGCTACCTTGTGGTCGCTACCAAGACACCTGAAGCACCTTCCAGCGAACGTGTTTTTATAGCCCGCCGGTGGCCCCGGCCTGCCCCGGATAAGCATCGTGCCATTGAACGCCGAGGACGAAGACGGGAAGGAGCGCCCACTCCTGTGGAATCTCAAAGTCCCTGCTTGCCATTTTGGTTGCGCATAAGGTCGAGCAGACGCCCGGCGAGGAGGAATACGGGCGGCGTCGCAATAAGTTATCCTGACCGCCGAGACCTGAATGGGAGCGTTCGGCGCCTCGGGGCGATACAACGCAGAGGCCGGTGCTTGAGAGTGGGGACGGAAGTGGTTAACCTGATGCCCGCCGGACAGTTGCGAGCCCTGGAAGCCCGGTGGCGTGCCCTCAATAGCTGCCGCAGTAGATGTCGCCGCGCTCTACCCGTCCCCATCAATAGCCGGCGGACGCGCCTGCTGGTGCGCCAGTAGCAGCAGCCATAGTAAAGGCCGCGGCGGCCGACGCGTCTCCATCAGCGTCCGCGGACGAGACACCACCCTCCGGCTGCACCTCTGGACACACCGGATCTCCGTCATTTCTCTTTCCCACTTTAGCGGTAGCGCCAGGGCATGCGCCACCTACCTCAGCTGAAGTAAGTCACTTCATTTCGCTCGAATCCAGCGGAGTAAAGACCATAGTTTTGGATTTCGGTGTAAGCAAAAATATCAAAGGGGCGGGTAAGACCGGTAGGCTGATTTTTGGCCGAAATTTCGCTAATACCGGTCCAATACCGGTTAAAGATTGGCCACACTGTAATCAAAATTTACAATATCATTCAATACCGGCCAATAACGCAGGGGACCCGTAGGACCGATATTTACCGGTTTTCGGAGATTTTCGGCCGGTATTGAGAACTATGGTAAAGACGCTCCCCATGCCTGGCCAGGAACCCGATGCCCCGCCATCGATGGCCTTCCCCTTCTGGTTGGCCTGCAGGCCTGGGAACACCGGCTCCGTGACTTCAATCGTAGCTGCAGTGGCACCGATTTGACTGAAGGCCCCATCCTCGTCATCTTAGTCCCAGTCGAGCTGCTCCAGTGCAGCCTCCTCTCCCGCGAGCTCGTCCTCCGAGACGGCGACCGCGGCCGCAGACCCGACCTCAGCATGACCAGATCCAGCCAACCCGAACGGGCAACCCTGAGCGGGCAAGGTGGCGCCCAGCTGGGTCACTGCTGGAGAGGTATCAGGCGGGGTCGGGGGGTTTGGTTTTGGGCTTGGGCTGGTGGCTGGTGGCGCCGAAGCGGGCGCCGGCCGGTGGTGAGGGGTGGGGGGGCTCTCGCTCACAAGGTCGTAGACTCATCGTCCAAAGAAGTTAAGAGTCACTGTGATGTTTATATTTGTAATAAAAATAGTATTTCATGGTCGTGGCTAGGGATGAAAACGGATCGGATACGGACGGATATCACCGATATTACATTTGTTTTCATATTTCTGTCCGGATTCGGATTCGAATACGGATAGTGTCAACTATGTCGGATATGATACGATTGGATATCGACATCATAAATATGCGATTTGAGTATTCGGATACGGATACGGTATCGGATGTTGAATATCCGGACTCGGATACGGATAGATCTCAACCCCTCTAAACGGATTCGGTTTCGAATACGGTCGGAAAATATCCGTACCATTTTCATCCCTAGTCGTGGCCCTCTACGTCTGTCTGCAGCTTTTTCTGAATAAACTATGGACAAGAAAGATGCTTAATTCTTGGTGCAATCACCAGGTATCTGGCGATCTCTCTATAAAACAAGCCCCCCTGGGTAAACAAGCCCAGCTATCATCATTCAATTCAGTATCATCAGTAAACTGAACTACGCTGCAGCCAAGGGAAGCTCTGCGCCCACTACGCTGTCGCTGCAGTGATGGCTCACGCTCATGGCCACCACGAGGAGCTGCTGCAGGCGAAGTCTCCACCACAGGTGGCCCTAGTGCCCTCTGTCCTGCTCGTCTGTCCTCTTCTCGTTCTCCCCGTGTGCCGCCGCTTTGGAACGACGGCCACCGCAAGTGCCAGAGAACAGCTGCTGAGCAGGCTGCCTTCGCCTCCAAGCAGGCTCCCGATCATTGGCCACCTGCACCTTGTCCGAACCCTACCTCACATCTCCCTCCGTGACCTCTCCGCCAAGCATGGCCGCGATGGGCTCATGCTCCTCCACCTCGGTGCCGTCCCCACGCTCATCGTCTCCTCGCCGAGCGCCGCCCAGGCCGTGCTGCGCACGCAAGACCACATCTTCGCGTCCAGGGCCTACTCCCCCGTCACCGACATCCTCTTCTACGGCTCCACGGATGTCGTCTTCTCGCCCTACGGCGAGCACTGGCGCCAGGTCAAGAAGATCGTCACCACACACCTCCTCACCAACAAGAAGGTCCGGTCCTACCGCCATGCACGCGAGCATGAGGTAATAACCATGCGTCAATTTGAACAATCACTGATATATATATATATATTGTTCAATAGATGAAGTTGATTGCCTGAAAAATATTCACAACAGGTGAGGTTGGTGGTGGCTAAGATCCGCGAGGCGGCCACCGCAGGCACTGCTATTGACCTAAGCGAACTGCTCATCTCCTTTGCCAACGATATCGTTTGCCACGCAGTTTGTGGCAAGTTCTTCAGGGAGGAAGGCCGGAATAAACTTTTCCGGGAGCTCGTTGAGGCGAACTCGTCGCTCATAGGGGTTTCAACCTAGAGGACTACTTCCCGATGCTGGTGAAGCTGGACATCATCAAGAGGATTGTGTGTGCGAAGGCACAAAAGGTGAACAAGATGTGGGACAACTTGCTCAATACACTCATCGATGACCATGCAAGCAAGCCAGCACCAGAACGTGACGGGGAGGAGAGTGACTTCATCGATGTCTTGCTCTCCCTTCAAGAAGAGTACAACCTCACTAGAGATCATATTAAGGCACAACTGGTGGTATATGATGACGTCACCTCACCCACAACTACCGCCTACATGTATATAAAAATATATACTTATTCTTATATATATGTTTCCATATGCATGTAGGTCATGTTTGAAGCTGGCACAGATACAGCATTCATAGTGCTGGAATGTGCGATGGCTCAGCTCATGCAAAACCCCTGCCTCCTGAACAAGCTACAAGACGAGGTGAGAAGCACTATAGCCAAGGGAAAAGAGATAGTTACGGAAGACGACCTTAATAGTTTAGGCTACCTAAAGGCAGTCATCAAAGAGACACTCCGACTCCATATGCCGGCACCGCTCCTTGTGCCCCACCTATCCATGGCCGATTGCAACATATAGAAGGGTACACGATACCTTCGGGAACACGTGCCATTGTTAATAGCTGGGCTCTTGCAAGGGATCCTAGCTATTGGGAGAAAGCGGACAAGTTCATGCCTGAGCGGTTCATCGAAGGCGGTAGCGCCACAGCTATGGACAATAAGGGAAACTATTTCCAATACTTACCATTTGGGGCAGGGCGAAGGATGTGTCCAGGAACCCACTTTGCAACTTCCACTATTGAAGTGATGCTTGCAAACCTTATCTACCACTTCAATTGGGGGCTACCTGTGGAATTAGCAAAGAAAGGTATCGATATGACTGAATCATTTGGGGTGACAGTGTGTCGTAAGGAGAAACTCCTCCTTGTCCCTATAGTTCCACAAAATTAATGCATTAGCAAGTCTAGAGTCCTTTTATGTATGCAATAGATTGTGCACTACCTATCATAATTGTATCATAATACTTTTGGGTTTTGTACTTGTTAAATCACTAATACTAAATAAAAAAAGCATGCATTGCATCCTTACACCATGCAACAAACGGTTTTCATATTTGTGACCGGAAATTTACTAACAAAGGACTAGAACAATAAGAGGGATGAATATGACAGCAAAAAATTCTTCACACAATACAAGAAATGCTTTTGTCCAAACTTAAATAGAAAGACAAAATAAATAAAAGATAGAATAAAACATAAGGGAAAACATAAGTAAGACAAAGGAAAAAGGCACGTAAGACATCACATGAATACTACTCGAACACCTAAAATATACGCGTAGAGTACCTGACAGATACTATGTGAATAATCAAAGATACATAAATAACATAAATAGAAAACATCAATAAAAAATAATACAAAGCATAAGGAAAACCAAGAAAAAAATAAAAAAAGCCATATAGTAGAGAAAATTAAAAAAGAACATCACAGCGGAACTATTTGACAACATAAAATATACCGTACAACATCTCATGAGTAATATGTAAATACTTAAAGATAATCATGAAACATCCTATTTATACTACGTGGACATCCTAAAATACATGAAAGAACATCACATGTATGCCACTTGAACATCACATATATCTCATGGAAGCTAAGAAATTAAACTTCTTAATTATAGCAAAGTGAAGAAGAAGAAATAACAATGGAGGGAAAATAGAAAAAAACTTCACAAGAATACTATTTGATGAACCTAAAATATATTTTTTAACTATCATAAGTACTGTGTGAATACTCAAAAATAATTATAGAACGTCCTATTTATACTACGTTGGCATCCCAAGATATATCAAAGAACTTCACATGTATATTATGTAAATATCACATGTATCAAAGACAATTATTTTGATATGTGATGTAACTAGACAAATGCAAAGGACACTTTCACAAATGCATAAATAATTTCTATAGTTAAGAAAAGTCAGAAATTTTGGCATGTCATATAACTCACACAAGTATCAAAGAAGAAACAGAAGCAAGTAGGAAAAAATAAAAAATCAATGAAAATAAAATGTACAAAAAGATATAATATAAAAGGAAAATGAAATACTAAATAAATAACATATAATAAAAAAATGCTTCAACATAGACCTATGCCACACATCCACCTCCCACGTACGCACAAACATGCAGTTGTCCGACCTAGTAAAAAATTAGCGGCACAACGAAAAATCATAAATGCATGCCACGCATATGGATGAGATGGTGCTATATATAGTCCAAGCTCTTGGACACGATGAGTGGCGTGGATATAATACAACAGCAACAACAACAATAAAGCTTTTAAGTCCCAAACAAGTTGGGGTTGGCAAGAGTTAAAACCCAGCAAAAACAATCAAGGTTCAGGCACATGAATAACTGTTTTCCAAGCACTCCTATCAAAGGCTAAGTCTTTGGGTATATTCCATCATTTCAAGTCTCCTTTTATTGCCTCTACCTAAGTCAACTTCGGTCTTCCTCTGCCTCTCTTCATGTTACTATCCTGGCTTAGGATTCCACTACGCACCGGTGCCTCTGGAGGTCTCGTTGGACATGTACAAACCATCTCAACCAGTGTTAGACAAGCTTCTCTTCAATTGGTGCTACCCCTAATCTATCATGTATATCATCATTCCGAACTCGATCCCTCCTTGTATGACCGCAAATCCAACGCAACATATGCATTTCCGCGACACTTATCTGTTGAACATATCGTCTTTTCATAGGCCAACATTCTACACCATACAACATAGCAGGTCTAATCGTCGTCCTATAAAATTTGCCTTTTAACTTCTGTGGCAGCCTTTTGTCACATAGCACACTAGATGCTTGACACCACTTCATCCACCCCGCTTTGATTCTATGGCTAACATCTTCATCAATATCCCCGTCTCTCTGTAGCATTGATCCTAAATATCGAAAGGTATCATTCCTAGGCACTACTTGACCTTCCAAACTAATATCTTCCTCCTCCCGAGTAGTTCTACTGAGTTTTAGTTCTACTGAGTTTAAAATCTTTGGACTCCAAAGTCTCCCGCCGTAACTCCAGTTTCTGATTTACTCCTGTCCGACTTTCATCAACTACCACTACATCGTCCGCGAAAAGCATACACCGAGGGATGTCCCCTTGTATGTCCCTTGTGATCTTATCCATCACTAAGGCAAACAGATAAGGGCTCAAAGTTGACCCTTGATGTAGTCCTATCCTAATCGGGAAGTCATCCGTGTCTCCATTACTTGTTCGAACACTAGTCACAATATTGTTGTACATGTCCTTAAGATTCTTAGATTCTCCGCACAAAGCGCCTATTGGTGTCATCAAAAGAGTCATCCAACTGAAATGTTGTGTCCGTATTCTCACCATTGAATAATTTATCAAAATACTCTTGCCATCGATGTCGGATCTCATCCTCCTTCACCAAGAGATGCTCCCTTTCATACTTAATGCACTTAACTTGGTTGAAGTCCCTTGTCTTTCTCTCATGAACCCTAGCCATCCTATAAATGTCATTCTCTCCTTCCTTCGTACTCAAATGTTGGTCAAGATCCTCGTACGCTCTACCTTTTGCACACTTACAGCTCGCTTTGTAATCTTCTTTGCAACCTTGTACTTCTCTATGTTGTCCATACTCCTATCATGGTACAAGCGTCTATAGAATTCTTTCTTCTCCTTAATAGCCCTTTGGACTTCCTCGTTCCACCACCAAGTATCTTTAGCCTCGCCTCCACTTCCTTTGGTTACTCCACACACCTTTGAGGTCACCTTTCGAATGTTGATTGCCATCTTCTCCCACATGTTGTTTATGTCCTCTTCTTCCTTCCAAGAGTCCTATTTGATAACCGTTTCCCTGAATACCTTTGAAATATAATGTAAATAAAAAATACATCATAGAACATCATATATACTTTGTGTGAATATCATATGCATCTCATAATATATAGAAAAAGTGTAGAACATGAAACTAAAAAATATTTAGAGTAAAATAAAATAGGAGAAACAAAATTAAAATAAGAAAATCTATATAAAACTTAAAAGAAAATAGAAAGGAAAATGAAATATTGCGAGGCCGTCCAAATAAAACAAAAAAAATATTGCCACCACCTATAGCACTTGACAAACTTGGTGAATATGTTCTTTATTGGCTGCACTCCGCTGTAATTTGTGCTTATTGGCATAGCTAGTACGTTCCACTGAGTATAACCTACAAAAAAAGTTTTTGGTCCACACTTTAAAAAATAACTCCATTCCTGTAAGCCATATTGTCAAGCAAATGGCTGCACGTCCTATCAGTAACAAGGATTGATTTGAAATTCCCCTTGTTTGTACCATCTGTAAAAAATATCATGATATCTTTTGGGGTTCCAAACCTAGTACAAATTGAACCATTGTCTAGAGAAATTTAGCATATAATCAATCAAAGAAGAGGTGTTCAATTGATTCGTCATTATAGCTACAAAGTTGTAGATAGCGTTGTGAACTACAACTTTTGTGTAGACCATGTCAACATCCTACATTATTTAAAAAAGCAAAATTTTAAATTCGAAATTTGGGAGCATAAAACGATCTTTTGGAACTCTAAATAGTTTCAAATAAAAAAGTCTAAATATAAAATTGAAGATAACATTGAGCTCTACAATTTTAGTATAAATTTTGTCTTTATATGATTTTATATAAAAGTTATTAATTTTTGAGACAAGTATTTCTAGCGGCAGGCTCTTAAAATGCTCGTATCTGTTAACTGATTTATAGAGGCAGTCCCTTAGAATGTACAACCTCTGTTAATAGTCATTTTTGGAGATTGTTATCTTAAGACATACGCCTCTGTTAATCGATTAACAGATGCAGACGTCTTAGGATACCCATCTATGTTAACAGTCGGTTAATAGAGGCAGTCACCTTAGAACGCTCGCTGCTGTGAAATTGATTAACACATACGCCCGTTTGCGTGAGACTTGCCTCACTATTTTTGGTGATGGAACCTGGCCCTAAAAGTGTCTGCCTCTATTAACCAGAGAGTCTATCTCCTAACATTTTTTTTATACAATGGAAGCTGAGACAAGTTAATTCACTGCTTAAGCTAAGCCGCTGCGTCAGCATCTTAAGTCGCTTATTTGCCATCACTGATAGATGTGCTGCCTGTCTATTACACGTGCTTATAAAAATAACTAAACCCGCCATGCAAATAATTGTTAATTCGACATGGTATGCCAGTCACGCTATGGATCGGAAGCTGAGACAGATCTAACTTACTAATTTAACGTGTACGTGTAATCTATCCTACTAATTAACTAACCTGTAGATTTAATCTCACCTACTAATTAACGTGTTTAACCTCATCTATTCTACTAACTAATAACGTGACTAACTTAACCACGTGACACAAGTAGATATCACACGCTTTTACGTGACAAAATAAATAAAGTGACCGCCTTTTTAATCCTATTAGACATTATACGAGTTTAATTTAATTTCGTATGACAAGCTAATGGAATAATAATAACCTGACTTAAAACCTGATCTATGCTAAAACTTTTTTCATTTAAAACCGTTTAGGGGGCAAAATATTTAATACAAGATTGGTATAAGTTATTACAAAACGATACTCCCTCTATTCTAGGTTATAAAAACACATATGCATATCAAGATTCTGTAGCACCCAAATTTTTCATTCTTTTAAATAAGTAAAATTGACTTATTATGTTATTAAGTGTGCATTCAATTAAAGGAAATTAATAATTTTTTGCGAATTAAAATCAATTATAAGATTTGAAACTTTTGGATGCATACATGCTGCTGCACTATTTATTCATGTGATGATTGTTCTTAAATTAGTGTTCAAATGAGTTCAAAAATAATTTGAAAATGCTTTTGGGAAAAATTGTTTGGAAAATAAAAAGTGAAAATGATCATCTCCCCCTTCCTCGGTTTCGGCCTGCATGGCCTTTTTCCCGCGCGGCCCGCTCACTCTCCTCTCCCTTTTTCCCCGCTCGGCCCGCCAGCTGCTCGGCCAAGTAGCCGTGCCCAGCCCGGCACCGCAGCCCAGCCACGCGCCTCGGCGTCGCCGGCCCAGCAGCCGCGCCCAGCCCAGCAGCCGCTCCTGCGCCCGCACTAGGCAACCGCCCGCGCCCTGCCGCTGACGCCTGGCCCCACCTGTCGGCGCCGCCCCCAACCTCCCGCTCACTCCGCGCCGGTCCAGTCGCGAGGCCGCAACCGCCGCCCCACTCCGCGTCGTGGGAGCGTGCCCCCCATCGCGCCCAGGCCGCTTTAAATCGGCCCCGAGCCGTCTCCGCCCCTCCCTGCTGCCCCCCGCTCTCATTTTCGCGTTTGCCGAGCACCGAAGAAGGCCGCAGCCATCGCCCCGAGCCGTCTCCGAGCTCCAACGACCGCCCCTCCGCGCGGACAGCCTCCTCCGAGCCGCCTCCGACTCCTTTTCCCCCTTGGTGAGCTTCGCCGTCCTCCCCTCTACCTCCCGGTATCTCGTTTTCTCGTTTTTGTTGGCTTCCCGAGCTTTGGCCGCGAGCTCCGCAGGCCATGGTCGCCGGCCATGGCGGCCACCGCGCTAGCCCCCGTTTCCGGCCGCCGAAACGGCATGGCCGCGACCCCCTTCTCCCCCCGCGTCTCCCGGTTCACTCGGTTTCCCGTTTGGCGAACCCTAGCCCCCTAACCGAGCTCGCCGGCGTGTTCTTTGCCGCCGGCCATGGCTGAGCCTCGCCGGAGCCACTGTTCCGACCGCCAAACCTTCTCTCTCCCCCCCCCCCCACGTCTAATCCGAACCGTCCATCGCGAGATCAACGGCCACCAGTGACAGATACCCCTTCGCGGGTGATTTTGCATAAGAGCCCCTGGACTTTTCTAAGTCCTAACCCGCAGTCCAAAACGTATTTCTCCGAATGCGCAATCTCGATTAGAAAGCGTGAACTCCACGGCTTAAGTCAAAAGTACGCTTTCAGTATTTACAGAAATGCCATTCGAACTGTTTCGCTTATAAAATTGTCGTTTTAGCTCCGAATTGGTCCATTCAAATCGCGTTAGCTTCGTAATTTCATAAGCTACATGTTGGAGCTACTGTTAGTCAAGTTTGGAACTTTTTAATTTCATGATTAGATTTAATTAAATATAGGGCTATAGGAAAACCCGTTTTAATCATAACTTTCGCATTTTAGCTCCGTTTTTCGTGAACTTCGCGTTGACGTGATCGTAGCGAAACGTAGATAGTTTTACAAACATTTTATCTTGATTTCAATACCGTTGGTGTACTATTCTAATGATAGGAATGTTTGCTTTGCATGAATGCTTTTGGAATGTTGTATGTTGCCATGTTGGTCGCGTTCAGACGGTGAGGAAAACGTTGGAGACCAAGAACTCTTCGACGACCAGCAGGACCAGCACGAGTTTGTGAACCAAGGCAAGTATAACATGGGCTTTCCTTGATGTCCTATTTCACTTTAATCAATTACTCATTTGCATGTGTCTAATTTTGATACCCGTAAGGACATCCTAGTGATTGTTATCCTGTTCCTTGTCTCCTATGGGTTAAATGCATATGGGTAGATTGCTAGTGCTCTAACTGAACTTGATATACATGCTGATGAATGATACTATGGAACAAAGTGAGTAACATGATTTATAACAACTGTTCCATAGGGCGAAAGTGCAAATGACCTTTGTTCATGTTGCTCCCGGCCCTCCATAAGGACTTATCTGTCGGCAAAAGCTGGGACTGACAGTGCAACCGGGAGAGTCATATGGCTCTGACTTTAGCTCAGTAATAGGATCTTTCCTAACTAGTTAGAGGTTACCTTTTTGGCGCAAATGGGGCTTGCCACTTTGGGTATAGGGCTGCCTCTGTTCCTATGAGTATAGCTGCGATGGATTTGTGCCATAGGAAAGGGGGGTTCCTACATCTGCCTGCCAAGGAAACCAAGCGGCCCTAACTTGTTAGGGAAACCTATGAAATGGCTTCATAGTGTACCCTGTCCGCTCACCTTGGTAGTGACATGGGAGTAATTAACCCGAGCATATGGGGATCACGACTCGCGGTGAATGTGCACCACCTCTGCAGAGGGTAACAAACTGTTATAACAGCCGTGCTCACGGTTACGAGCGGCCCAGAAAACTCACAGAATAACCGGATACTTGATGATGATCATTTAAGTTGTTCTATGATGAAATATGGTAAACCTGACCTTGATATATGTTCTTATGGGAATTAAATGGGAGCTTAAGCATAACTTGATTATACTTGAGAATAAAAGTTTGACCTATTAAAAATGCTAACTGCAGTAAACCAGAGTCTATTCTTTTTTAGCTTCATAACCCCATGTTAGCTTGCTAAGTACGGAATGTACTTACACTTGTTTATTTTCTTTACTTGGATAAAAATCCCGGATGGGTAACAGATGGCAACGGGTATGAGGATTTCCCGGAGGATTATTAGGCTTGTGGTCAACCAGTTGACCTTCCCTGTGATGACGGCCACGAGAGTTTTATTATCTTTTTATTATTCCGCTGTGATGTATAAGACTAAGTTTTATTATAACTCTGATGTATGAGACACCGTGATGATACTATATGTAATTTGTCAGCTTGTGTGTGTGATTGACTCCTAGGCACACACGAGTTTTGTGCATTCAATTTTATCCTTAAAATTGGGTGTGACAGATTCAAACCTCACAATCTATGACCAACAATTTGTTCTATAATTTTCAAATTTTGCAATACAAATTTGATATGTTAGATTTGTAATCAAATGGAGAATCCAATGATCATAAACTTAAAATCATAAAAGATATAATACAAAATAACTGAATGGTCAAGTGTAATTTTTGAGACAGTGTCATATCAAATTCCAGTTTATAAACTAAACTGAAGAGAGTAGTATCCTACACTTAATCATAACTGACTCTATGGTGGAGTCGCCAAATCTGACCGCCTCTAAAGCAATTTTGTAGTAGTGAATATTTTCTTTTAGATATAACTTACTAACTTAACGTGTACATGTAATCTAGCATACTAACTAACGTGTAGATTTAATCTCACCTACTAACTGACGTGCTTAACCTGGCTAATCTATGCTACTAACTAATAACATGACTACCCTAACCACGTGACAAACTAGATGTGACCTTTGAACCGAAGTAGAGGTCACACGCTTTTACGTGACAAAATAACTAAAGTGACTTCACCTTTTTAATCCTATTAGACCTTACACATTTTTGCAAGACAAGCAAATAAATAATAACCGGACTTAAACTTTTAACCGGCCTGACAACACAAACTAACCTGGCATTTAATTTGTACGCGGCATCATGTGGTATTCTTTCGTATTGTGTTTTCCTTTTAACCTGAATGAATTATAGTAGGTGCATAAAACTTGGAAAATTGTATGTAGCCATAAAGTTGAGAGAGAGAAAGGTGTAACGTGACAATTACACAGATATCATGCATGTCATAATACGTACAGTAGTGCTTATTATGTGAGAGGGGTTACATATATATTTTTATGATTGTACCCTAACACAATATGTTTTAGAAAAAATGTATGTGATATATTGCACGTTAGATGCACCATACATACCTAACATATATATTTAACTCTCTCTCTCTCTCTCTCTCCTCTCTCTCTCTCTCCTCTCTCTCTCTCTCTCTCTCTCTCTCTCTCTCTCTCTCTCTCTCTCTCTCTCTCTCTCTCTCTCTTTGAGCATGAGAGCTTGCCTTGCTCTTCTCTCTCTTTTTCTTCTTTTGTAGCCCATGTCTCTCTTTTTGACTTGGAAGTTAGCTAGAGAGGGATAAACAAACTTTCATGGAGTAAATTTAGGTAGAGGCAACAGGCATGTTGTTGCATTACTACTATTTATTTTTTCATTGATTAACTTCTTATAAAGCTAAGCAAATGCAATTACTTAGAAAATTAAACATGAGGAGCATTTAAAAACTAATGCATTATGTTGAAAAAATATGAGATAAATACCAATTTACCTTTGGCAAGGCTCAAGGCTTCTCCTCCTCGAGTGCGAGTTCTCCTTGTTCCATAACAGAAGTCTTTTCAGGTTTAGGAAATGAGAAGACGGACGAAAGGATCTTCCTTCTTATGCCTTGTCTTCTTGGACTTTTATTGCTTCTTAACATGCTTCTCCATTTCCCCTGTTGGTTGAGGTTTCTCTCCGTTGTCTTCCGCCTTGGGTGATTCTTCTTTACCTACTTTTTGTCTGTAGAAAAAGATTTGTTAGTAGAGAATGCGAATATTTCCTTCTTTCCAGCAAAGTGGAGTTGGAGTTGTCCCGATCCAACATAGATGCAAGTGTTGGCGGTATTAAGGAATGGACGTCCAAGGATCAGAGGTGTGTCCTTGTTGTCGTCCCCCATGTCAAGAATCATGAATATACGTGCTAACTCCTTCTGCGTAGCGGACCGTTTGGTCGGCTAGCTGCAAGTAGACAGAAGTATAGGACAAAGGTGCAAAAAGCAGGTTGTCATATGTTACCTTTAGCATGATGTTTACGCTTGATCCAAGGTCGCATATGACATTGTTGAACGTCTGGGGTCCAATGGAGCAGGTGATGACCGGGCTTCCCGGATTACCCTTCTTGATGGGGAATCCCCAAGAGTTCAGAGTACAACCATACCTTGTTGTGACCAGGTTGGCAGTATCCATGGGCTCTTCAGGCTTCCTAGGAATTCTTCCTTTCTCAAAAGATGGAATAGCAGCGACAAGTTGTGATATAATTGGTTTCTAGCATCTTATTAAATAAGCTAAATTGATTCTTTATAGCAGAGAGAAATCATCCAATTTAGCATTTATGTTGTCCAACGTCTTGTCGTTAGTGTAAAGCCTTTATTAATATTATCAGTTGTTTAACCTTGGCCAAAAACAAGATCTTTGAGAGAGGGGTAGTTATGGTAACTATTACATCCTTGGTTGTTGGATTGTTAATTCCATCCTTGATTTTGTTGAGGACTGTAACCATTGTCATCGTTGTTGACAAAGTTTACATCTTCATGGGTCTCGGAGCAAGAATCTCCCGAATGTCCAGCTTCTCTACAAACTTCGCAAGTCAATCATGCAAGCATCCATGGCTTGCAGTCTCTTGAGCGCTCACATTCTCATAATTCTCTATCCGCTTCATGAGAAGGTCCATCTTGACTGCAAGCATGTCAGCTTCCTTGACAGTATGCATACCTCTCTTGGGGGGATGGAGTCCCTCATGGCTCCAGGATTAAAAAAAATTCGGTGCAGTGCGCCACAGGCTACACCACCAATGTTGTCTGGCATCTGCATGTACGAACACTTTCCCATGCTGGGAAATTGGTTTCCCTTCCGTTGATGGTATACGCTAGCTAGCTAGCTGCTTCTCTCGATGAAATTAGTGCACAATTACAGACAAATCTTTGAAGACAGGTAGGTAGTTGAATTAATAAGGTGAGTCAATTGCGAAAGGGTATGTAGCATAATGCTTACAAGAGCCTCGTTAGCATCTTAGGTCCTAAGTTCTAACTCCATATGGGAGCGAATTTTTTAGGATTTAACGGCATTGTGCATTCAGTGGTAGGCGATGTTCCCGTCGATAGCGAAGCACCTGTCGTGACATCATCAATCTCGAGGTTTTATTGGCCCAGCCTTCAAAGATGCTCATAGGGCTAGGGTTTGCGTGCGTGCATTCATAGCGGTGAGTGTGCGTCTATTGCGAGTGACTGTGTTCTACTGTATAATTTGCACCAAAAAAAGCACTAACTTCTAGCTAGGCAATCTACGATGAAACAACAATACATGCATGCTGCCGACTCTCATCCCTAACACGCGTGCCCCAGGAGATTTAGCGGCGCACACCTTGTTCCCACTGTTCCTCTTCTTCCCCTGCTCCCACTGTTCTTCTTCCCCGGCCATCCCCGCCCCCACTCCTCGACCACCGCCTAGGCGCCGGCGCCCACCCCCATCTGATGAACCGCCCTTCCCTAATCCCAATGGAGGAGTTCACCGGTGACTCCTATCCCCCGGCCCCGGCACCGCCCAATTGGTTATCTCCCTCCGCCTGCTCGGTGGGGCCGTCGTCTTGCTCACCACCCCTCAACCCGCCACCACTGTCGAGTTAGCCACCGCCCTCAGGCCCCTCTTCTAAGGTCGTCGGCCACAAATAGTCGCAAAGTGAAACCCTAACTGCAAACACCACCGCCTCATCCACTGGCCCGGCCGCTGCCCCTGCCCCCGCCTCCTTCTTCCCCAGTATCGGCGACACGTGTGTGCTTTAAATCTTATCGGTGCACGTGCCCGATAAGATTTGAGGCATGCTGCTATTCATAAAAAAACAATACTCCTGGGTACCTATACTGCTGTCTGCTTCAGTAGCATATACGTACAATCTGATCTCCAGAGAAATTAATCTAATCTTAAATTTGTCATGATAATGAACTATAGTGTTTTTATAAATTAAACAGTACAATATAGACGTCCACAACACGCACGCACACTCACCTCTATGAACATACATACGCAAACCCCCTACGAGCACCTCCAAAGGACTGAGCTGACAAATCTTGAGATTCACGAAGTAACCACAAGCGCCTCGCTGTCGACGGGGACGTCGTCTACCACTGAAAGGATAGAGCCAATAAATCTTGGAATAAATTCAGGAAAATATGAGCACTCGTGCCAAGTCGAAGACTTAAACCTGGGTGAACAGATTCCACCACAAGATCTCAACCAACTGATCTCCGATCAGTTCACGAACTATAGTGTTTGTTTGGTAGATCAGATTAGCTGATAAACCTGCTGCCGGCTGCCAGCGTGCCGCGCAGATCGACCAGCTAGCTAGCCATATCGCAATCTAAGCTAAGATGTTGCCGTGTGGGCTGAGGATGCTAATACTATTGGATATGTATGCATGGTTGTTGCTAGGGTTGGAGCATGAGTCGCTGACCGTCCGTTTGACCAGCGCGAACTATTCTCATCACTCTCATGCATGCATAGCTCGCCGGCATATACAGAGGGGATGGATGTCCTGGTCCCAGCGGTAGGTTAGGCGGTTAGCCCCTACTGATCGACGTGCAACTACCGTAGCTGGCGTGTGGCCGGCATCCGCTCTGCGAATTCCCAGTGTAAGGCCTCGTTGTTTAGTTTCAAAAAGTTTTTCCAAAAAATACTACAGTAGTCATCACATCGAATCTTGTGATACGTGCATGGAGCATTAAATATAGATGAAAAAAAACTAATTGCACAGTTAGGTTGGAAATCGCGAGACGAACGTTTTGGGCCTTATTATTCCATGATTGAATACTAATTGCCAAATAAAAATGAAAGTGCTACCGTAGCCAAATTCTTAAATTTCACCCAATTAAACAAGGCTAACTTGACGTGCCGTAGCGGTCTACGAATTCACGCTGCAGCGGTCGTATCTGTTCCTTGGCCAGGGGCGGTCAGCCGGCGTCACGCTCAAAATTCATCCGTCACCTAATCTGGCCCCAAACGCTCCGGATGGCTCCTGCGCTTCAACCTGATCGCTGACGGGTGCCATCCAACAAACGACACAAGAATTTCAAATTTCAGGCGTCCTTCTCTTATACTAGTATATAGGTGTAATACTACTACCAGGATTCAACCGTCAACCAATGTGCCGTTCTAAATTAGCTCGGGGTACAGTGAATTCAATTACACTGTGAGGCGTCCACAAATACGTGCAGCTGCTTCTATTTTGTCTGTCAGATACAAGGTTTTGGCAAAAAAAAAAAAATGGCCTTACCATCAACGTGAAAAGTCGCAAGAACAGACAAGCCTTAAGCTTTTCAAAATCCAAAGTTTTATCTCAACATATCACACATATCATTTCTCACTAAATGTCTACGTCATCTCCCACTAATGCCACGTCAACCAAATAACTTTCAACCTAATAATGCAAGACATCCACATCACCTGCACTAAGTGCATTTACTATTTTTAATATATAATATACAACACATGCATATATTGTTATACATGCAACAATTTTATTTTAGTCCTTTATTCAATTCTTATAATCCAATCTAATTCTTTTAGTCTTTTATTAAATTCTTTCATTATACCATGCCCAATTTTGATAAGAATTGATGCAAAAACATGTAGGTCTAACTTATACATGCAACGATTTTATTTTTAGGACAGTCTCACAACAACGTGCAGGGTATGCTTCTGGTTAGCTTAGTTGTGATCTCAGCAGCTCACCTAGAACGTGTACATGTGGGCTTTCTTGAAGTATATATACATTAATTTGGAAACAATTTTTGGGTTAGTGAAATGATCTTTGGATGACTAGAAAGAGCTGAATAGCTTAATTAAAATTTTCTAGCGAAGTACAACACCAGAACCAACAAAGGAGGCTCTAATAACCACTACTTCTAACTATATCAAGCTCACCATATCGTGGGCGGGGAACCTCCAGTCGCAGCAACTCGGTCAAGGAAGTCTTGGGGAATGAGATTTACTTGTGATCCTCCATGGGCCATGGGGTGCTTAGGGAAGATTATGAAGCTTGGGGGCTCTCTTCTTCCAACTCCAGCGATGTTCGGCGTGAGGAAGCTCACCAGTGACATGTCAACGTCCTCCAGCACATCTAGACCCCCTTCTCTCTCTTCTTCCTCCTGTTCTGTCTCTCTTCTTCCTTTCTCCTCTTCTCCGTTGTTTCTCTGGTCTATGTATGTGAGAATGAACATGAGGAAGAGTGGGACGGGAGGAGGCTGGTGTCTTCTGTTAGGTTGATCTCCTCCAACTCGGTCCAACGACCGAGTTGGGCCTTGATCCAGCGTCCTGATCGGGGGCGCCCAACCCTACATGGTTGGTGGGCCCCCATCACGCAGTGCTATATTAAGAAGGTGGGGGCCGCGGGGGCACGCAAGCCAAGGTTCACCGTGCACCTACAAACCCTACCGATCTAGGGAGTGCTGAAGCGGCGAGAAGCGCCGCCACCCACTCCACGTCTCTACTGGATTTCACCACCGGACACCATCTCTCTTCTCCTCGTCAAGCTCAGCCTCCGCCGCACCTCACTGCGCTCCACTGACTCGACTGCACCGACACCGTTGCCATGGCAAGCTCCTCCGCCAAGCCCGGCGGTGAGCAACCTCAATACTCCTCTCCCTCTCTCCAGTACTCTCTCCATTTCGCATTCTAGTTTTGGATCTAGGACCTTTATCCCGATTACAATAGAAATCATCCACTAGATCTATGCCCAAATGATCCTGTGGTTCTATCATCTTCGTCTTCTAGTGTAGATGGTCCTCGTTGATGATCTTCGAGGTGATCCACTTGAGTCGCGTTCGGGCATCTGACTCTGCTATCTTCATGGTTGAGACAGGTTTCACGAAGGATATCAAAAAATGGGATATCATGGAATTCAAGGTTGGCTACAAACATGACAAGGCGAGGTCAAGCATTCTTGGAAGTTGAAGGTGGATGAAACACTTGCAAGAAAAATCAACTAGAGATTAAATCAAGGGTATCTAAGAGAAGATGGACAATTAAGGTTTTCAAAAAATGTTACAACCAAGGCATACAAACATGGCGATGTGTTTGCCAAATTCATGTCAAAGTCTTGGGCTTATCGGATTAACTAGGTAAAGAAGGAAGATTTGGGCTTAGCAAAGACTTAAAAAAGTTTCAAAAATGACAAATTTTTTATTCGTTACAAGTTTAGTTGAAAGCCTGTGATCCTACGAATGAGGGCCATAAGACAACCAAATTCGAATGATGGCCAAAAGACAACCAAATTCCATTATGTTTATGTTTCATCCTATCAAGGTAGATTGGTGTACCATAGTTAATCGTGTTGGTGTCGTATTATTTTGACGTTGTAACACATTATCTCAGTGTACTACTATCCTATATATGGACTTATCATGATTAGTCATTCGATCAAAGGGTAGAATGTTGGACTTTAGTGATCTCAAGCTATAAAATGGAGAGTAGATATAGGGCCAAGTGCCATTTCCTTCTGGCCAAGTCCTCATGGTTGTGGCCCTGAGTCAAACAACACCATATTACAAGGAGCTCCCAGGGGGTGACCTGGCTACTCATTTAGCTGAGGCACAACTGAGTTAGATTGCCACCTTGATACTTACTCTGCGATCTTAAGAGGAAGATGGGTCGACCCAAAAATGGCGCAACCTTTCTCTCTAACTATATGCATGGCCAAGGTGCTTGGCTAGTATCCTTACTATGTTGATCCCTGCTTAACAGTCTCATCCATTGGCGGAATGCAGTGTTATAGGCCCTACTCATCACCGCGTGACCATCATCATTTCTCTCTCCCACCGCTAGACGGTCAAAAGGTAATCCTTTAGAGTTGGTATGTATATATATATATATCTACTCTATCTATATTTATACCTATATTATATTATGTATTATACATATCTAATAATCCTAAACCTCACTAGCAATATATCTCAACATGCAAGTTGACCACCTCAACAATGCACTGTCACATGCAATTAAAACTCCCTAGCGCATGCACCACGTCAGCAAGACACACAAGCATTTTGTTATCCACGTCAACATGACAGCACCAACTTTGGGCAGGAACATATGTTCTTTTGTGCCATCGTTAGACTTCCTCATTGCTTCTTCTACAGCACCCATAATCCTTTCATTGTGTGCTAATGGACTTGTCGTCTCCCACCTAGCTATCCTACATTTTGTAAAACAGACCATATATGAAACAAAAAATAACATCTAATGCTAAAGAAATCAATAAATTGTTCACTTCAGTAAATGATTGTGTGAACTCAAGGTAAATATGCTTAGATTTCAAGGGATATAACCAAATAAGAATAGACATTTATAAATATGCTTAGATTCCAAGACACTTTCATGCAACAAATCTATATTGACTAACCATCATCCAAAAGAGATGTAATTCTAAAAGTGTACAGTTCCATTTATCTTCACATGGTTTACAAAAAGATAAATCAATAACAAAAAAATGCATTAAACAAATCAATTCAGTAGAGGCATCAAGGTAAAATACTATTATTACATAATAGTGCCAAGTACTTACGGTTTACACGGTCCATCTTCAGCAGAGGAGTATCCAACCACTACATCAAGCTCATTGTGCTGTATTGGTTGGTTCAAACACACAGTATCCGATTTATTGCCGTAATATTGATTGTTGTTATCCTCTTCCAAACCAGCAACTAACATATCCCCGTGGATTCTGTGAAAGCTTTGTTTTAAATATTAGTACTTTTTATTTGTGGATCCATCAAGTTATAAACACTTTTTAAATATTAGTTCTTTTTATTTGAGATATGGAACACAATGCCACTGAGGCACTGACAGTGAGATAACAGATCGTTTGCAACCTCATTTTGAACAATTTAATCCAAAGAACTAAAAATGGAAAAAATCTCACCGCTGCGACGTTCAAGGTCCGCCTGCCGGACTCACCGCTGCGCAGCCGCGCGCTGGTCGGGTCCGCGCACGGCTGGCTCGCCACGGCCGACGAGGCGTCCAACCTGCACCTCGCGACGCTCCACCACGTGGAGAGCTTCCTGGACGGCGGGGGCAACCTCGTGTACTCCGTCCAGAAGAGCGAGGACAGGGACAACCCCGAAGAGCCGCCGGTGCAGTAACCGGCGCAGAAGCTGCGCCTGTTTCTGTACTACAAGGTGGCAATGTCCTGCACCTCGACAGCACCGGCTTCGTTGATTGGCGGGAAGACGAGATCACCACAGCAGCACCCTCCTCCGGGAGGTTTTCCGCCATCCCAGGAAAGTAGGCCATGTCTCCCTCCCCACCAATCTACGCGGCCTGACCCCCCCCCCCCCCCCCCCCCCCCCCCCCCCCCCCCCCTCAGCAGCACCGGCTTCGTTGATTGGCGGGAAGACGAGACGGCTGTGGATGGAAGGAGGTTGTTCCTCAGTGAAGGAAATCCTAGAGTGGATGCTAGGCTTAGGTAAACGGAGTCTGGATTGGATATTAGGACGTTTAGCCGCTTCTTTCTTCTCCGGACAGTTGCGGGAAGATGGCCGAAACGCCAGCAAGCTAAGCAACGGAGTGGGTCACGGCAGTTCGCTACCTTGTGGTCGCTACCAAGACACCTGAAGCACCTTCCAGCGAACGTGTTTTTATAGCCCGCCGGTGGCCCCGGCCTGCCCCGGATAAGCATCGTGCCATTGAACGCCGAGGACGAAGACGGGAAGGAGCGCCCACTCCTGTGGAATCTCAAAGTCCCTGCTTGCCATTTTGGTTGCGCATAAGGTCGAGCAGACGCCCGGCGAGGAGGAATACGGGCGGCGTCGCAATAAGTTATCCTGACCGCCGAGACCTGAATGGGAGCGTTCGGCGCCTCGGGGCGATACAACGCAGAGGCCGGTGCTTGAGAGTGGGGACGGAAGTGGTTAACCTGATGCCCGCCGGACAGTTGCGAGCCCTGGAAGCCCGGTGGCGTGCCCTCAATAGCTGCCGCAGTAGATGTCGCCGCGCTCTACCCGTCCCCATCAATAGCCGGCGGACGCGCCTGCTGGTGCGCCAGTAGCAGCAGCCATAGTAAAGGCCGCGGCGGCCGACGCGTCTCCATCAGCGTCCGCGGACGAGACACCACCCTCCGGCTGCACCTCTGGACACACCGGATCTCCGTCATTTCTCTTTCCCACTTTAGCGGTAGCGCCAGGGCATGCGCCACCTACCTCAGCTGAAGTAAGTCACTTCATTTCGCTCGAATCCAGCGGAGTAAAGACCATAGTTTTGGATTTCGGTGTAAGCAAAAATATCAAAGGGGCGGGTAAGACCGGTAGGCTGATTTTTGGCCGAAATTTCGCTAATACCGGTCCAATACCGGTTAAAGATTGGCCACACTGTAATCAAAATTTACAATATCATTCAATACCGGCCAATAACGCAGGGGACCCGTAGGACCGATATTTACCGGTTTTCGGAGATTTTCGGCCGGTATTGAGAACTATGGTAAAGACGCTCCCCATGCCTGGCCAGGAACCCGATGCCCCGCCATCGATGGCCTTCCCCTTCTGGTTGGCCTGCAGGCCTGGGAACACCGGCTCCGTGACTTCAATCGTAGCTGCAGTGGCACCGATTTGACTGAAGGCCCCATCCTCGTCATCTTAGTCCCAGTCGAGCTGCTCCAGTGCAGCCTCCTCTCCCGCGAGCTCGTCCTCCGAGACGGCGACCGCGGCCGCAGACCCGACCTCAGCATGACCAGATCCAGCCAACCCGAACGGGCAACCCTGAGCGGGCAAGGTGGCGCCCAGCTGGGTCACTGCTGGAGAGGTATCAGGCGGGGTCGGGGGGTTTGGTTTTGGGCTTGGGCTGGTGGCTGGTGGCGCCGAAGCGGGCGCCGGCCGGTGGTGAGGGGTGGGGGGGCTCTCGCTCACAAGGTCGTAGACTCATCGTCCAAAGAAGTTAAGAGTCACTGTGATGTTTATATTTGTAATAAAAATAGTATTTCATGGTCGTGGCTAGGGATGAAAACGGATCGGATACGGACGGATATCACCGATATTACATTTGTTTTCATATTTCTGTCCGGATTCGGATTCGAATACGGATAGTGTCAACTATGTCGGATATGATACGATTGGATATCGACATCATAAATATGCGATTTGAGTATTCGGATACGGATACGGTATCGGATGTTGAATATCCGGACTCGGATACGGATAGATCTCAACCCCTCTAAACGGATTCGGTTTCGAATACGGTCGGAAAATATCCGTACCATTTTCATCCCTAGTCGTGGCCCTCTACGTCTGTCTGCAGCTTTTTCTGAATAAACTATGGACAAGAAAGATGCTTAATTCTTGGTGCAATCACCAGGTATCTGGCGATCTCTCTATAAAACAAGCCCCCCTGGGTAAACAAGCCCAGCTATCATCATTCAATTCAGTATCATCAGTAAACTGAACTACGCTGCAGCCAAGGGAAGCTCTGCGCCCACTACGCTGTCGCTGCAGTGATGGCTCACGCTCATGGCCACCACGAGGAGCTGCTGCAGGCGAAGTCTCCACCACAGGTGGCCCTAGTGCCCTCTGTCCTGCTCGTCTGTCCTCTTCTCGTTCTCCCCGTGTGCCGCCGCTTTGGAACGACGGCCACCGCAAGTGCCAGAGAACAGCTGCTGAGCAGGCTGCCTTCGCCTCCAAGCAGGCTCCCGATCATTGGCCACCTGCACCTTGTCCGAACCCTACCTCACATCTCCCTCCGTGACCTCTCCGCCAAGCATGGCCGCGATGGGCTCATGCTCCTCCACCTCGGTGCCGTCCCCACGCTCATCGTCTCCTCGCCGAGCGCCGCCCAGGCCGTGCTGCGCACGCAAGACCACATCTTCGCGTCCAGGGCCTACTCCCCCGTCACCGACATCCTCTTCTACGGCTCCACGGATGTCGTCTTCTCGCCCTACGGCGAGCACTGGCGCCAGGTCAAGAAGATCGTCACCACACACCTCCTCACCAACAAGAAGGTCCGGTCCTACCGCCATGCACGCGAGCATGAGGTAATAACCATGCGTCAATTTGAACAATCACTGATATATATATATATATTGTTCAATAGATGAAGTTGATTGCCTGAAAAATATTCACAACAGGTGAGGTTGGTGGTGGCTAAGATCCGCGAGGCGGCCACCGCAGGCACTGCTATTGACCTAAGCGAACTGCTCATCTCCTTTGCCAACGATATCGTTTGCCACGCAGTTTGTGGCAAGTTCTTCAGGGAGGAAGGCCGGAATAAACTTTTCCGGGAGCTCGTTGAGGCGAACTCGTCGCTCATAGGGGTTTCAACCTAGAGGACTACTTCCCGATGCTGGTGAAGCTGGACATCATCAAGAGGATTGTGTGTGCGAAGGCACAAAAGGTGAACAAGATGTGGGACAACTTGCTCAATACACTCATCGATGACCATGCAAGCAAGCCAGCACCAGAACGTGACGGGGAGGAGAGTGACTTCATCGATGTCTTGCTCTCCCTTCAAGAAGAGTACAACCTCACTAGAGATCATATTAAGGCACAACTGGTGGTATATGATGACGTCACCTCACCCACAACTACCGCCTACATGTATATAAAAATATATACTTATTCTTATATATATGTTTCCATATGCATGTAGGTCATGTTTGAAGCTGGCACAGATACAGCATTCATAGTGCTGGAATGTGCGATGGCTCAGCTCATGCAAAACCCCTGCCTCCTGAACAAGCTACAAGACGAGGTGAGAAGCACTATAGCCAAGGGAAAAGAGATAGTTACGGAAGACGACCTTAATAGTTTAGGCTACCTAAAGGCAGTCATCAAAGAGACACTCCGACTCCATATGCCGGCACCGCTCCTTGTGCCCCACCTATCCATGGCCGATTGCAACATATAGAAGGGTACACGATACCTTCGGGAACACGTGCCATTGTTAATAGCTGGGCTCTTGCAAGGGATCCTAGCTATTGGGAGAAAGCGGACAAGTTCATGCCTGAGCGGTTCATCGAAGGCGGTAGCGCCACAGCTATGGACAATAAGGGAAACTATTTCCAATACTTACCATTTGGGGCAGGGCGAAGGATGTGTCCAGGAACCCACTTTGCAACTTCCACTATTGAAGTGATGCTTGCAAACCTTATCTACCACTTCAATTGGGGGCTACCTGTGGAATTAGCAAAGAAAGGTATCGATATGACTGAATCATTTGGGGTGACAGTGTGTCGTAAGGAGAAACTCCTCCTTGTCCCTATAGTTCCACAAAATTAATGCATTAGCAAGTCTAGAGTCCTTTTATGTATGCAATAGATTGTGCACTACCTATCATAATTGTATCATAATACTTTTGGGTTTTGTACTTGTTAAATCACTAATACTAAATAAAAAAAGCATGCATTGCATCCTTACACCATGCAACAAACGGTTTTCATATTTGTGACCGGAAATTTACTAACAAAGGACTAGAACAATAAGAGGGATGAATATGACAGCAAAAAATTCTTCACACAATACAAGAAATGCTTTTGTCCAAACTTAAATAGAAAGACAAAATAAATAAAAGATAGAATAAAACATAAGGGAAAACATAAGTAAGACAAAGGAAAAAGGCACGTAAGACATCACATGAATACTACTCGAACACCTAAAATATACGCGTAGAGTACCTGACAGATACTATGTGAATAATCAAAGATACATAAATAACATAAATAGAAAACATCAATAAAAAATAATACAAAGCATAAGGAAAACCAAGAAAAAAATAAAAAAAGCCATATAGTAGAGAAAATTAAAAAAGAACATCACAGCGGAACTATTTGACAACATAAAATATACCGTACAACATCTCATGAGTAATATGTAAATACTTAAAGATAATCATGAAACATCCTATTTATACTACGTGGACATCCTAAAATACATGAAAGAACATCACATGTATGCCACTTGAACATCACATATATCTCATGGAAGCTAAGAAATTAAACTTCTTAATTATAGCAAAGTGAAGAAGAAGAAATAACAATGGAGGGAAAATAGAAAAAAACTTCACAAGAATACTATTTGATGAACCTAAAATATATTTTTTAACTATCATAAGTACTGTGTGAATACTCAAAAATAATTATAGAACGTCCTATTTATACTACGTTGGCATCCCAAGATATATCAAAGAACTTCACATGTATATTATGTAAATATCACATGTATCAAAGACAATTATTTTGATATGTGATGTAACTAGACAAATGCAAAGGACACTTTCACAAATGCATAAATAATTTCTATAGTTAAGAAAAGTCAGAAATTTTGGCATGTCATATAACTCACACAAGTATCAAAGAAGAAACAGAAGCAAGTAGGAAAAAATAAAAAATCAATGAAAATAAAATGTACAAAAAGATATAATATAAAAGGAAAATGAAATACTAAATAAATAACATATAATAAAAAAATGCTTCAACATAGACCTATGCCACACATCCACCTCCCACGTACGCACAAACATGCAGTTGTCCGACCTAGTAAAAAATTAGCGGCACAACGAAAAATCATAAATGCATGCCACGCATATGGATGAGATGGTGCTATATATAGTCCAAGCTCTTGGACACGATGAGTGGCGTGGATATAATACAACAGCAACAACAACAATAAAGCTTTTAAGTCCCAAACAAGTTGGGGTTGGCAAGAGTTAAAACCCAGCAAAAACAATCAAGGTTCAGGCACATGAATAACTGTTTTCCAAGCACTCCTATCAAAGGCTAAGTCTTTGGGTATATTCCATCATTTCAAGTCTCCTTTTATTGCCTCTACCTAAGTCAACTTCGGTCTTCCTCTGCCTCTCTTCATGTTACTATCCTGGCTTAGGATTCCACTACGCACCGGTGCCTCTGGAGGTCTCGTTGGACATGTACAAACCATCTCAACCAGTGTTAGACAAGCTTCTCTTCAATTGGTGCTACCCCTAATCTATCATGTATATCATCATTCCGAACTCGATCCCTCCTTGTATGACCGCAAATCCAACGCAACATATGCATTTCCGCGACACTTATCTGTTGAACATATCGTCTTTTCATAGGCCAACATTCTACACCATACAACATAGCAGGTCTAATCGTCGTCCTATAAAATTTGCCTTTTAACTTCTGTGGCAGCCTTTTGTCACATAGCACACTAGATGCTTGACACCACTTCATCCACCCCGCTTTGATTCTATGGCTAACATCTTCATCAATATCCCCGTCTCTCTGTAGCATTGATCCTAAATATCGAAAGGTATCATTCCTAGGCACTACTTGACCTTCCAAACTAATATCTTCCTCCTCCCGAGTAGTTCTACTGAGTTTTAGTTCTACTGAGTTTAAAATCTTTGGACTCCAAAGTCTCCCGCCGTAACTCCAGTTTCTGATTTACTCCTGTCCGACTTTCATCAACTACCACTACATCGTCCGCGAAAAGCATACACCGAGGGATGTCCCCTTGTATGTCCCTTGTGATCTTATCCATCACTAAGGCAAACAGATAAGGGCTCAAAGTTGACCCTTGATGTAGTCCTATCCTAATCGGGAAGTCATCCGTGTCTCCATTACTTGTTCGAACACTAGTCACAATATTGTTGTACATGTCCTTAAGATTCTTAGATTCTCCGCACAAAGCGCCTATTGGTGTCATCAAAAGAGTCATCCAACTGAAATGTTGTGTCCGTATTCTCACCATTGAATAATTTATCAAAATACTCTTGCCATCGATGTCGGATCTCATCCTCCTTCACCAAGAGATGCTCCCTTTCATACTTAATGCACTTAACTTGGTTGAAGTCCCTTGTCTTTCTCTCATGAACCCTAGCCATCCTATAAATGTCATTCTCTCCTTCCTTCGTACTCAAATGTTGGTCAAGATCCTCGTACGCTCTACCTTTTGCACACTTACAGCTCGCTTTGTAATCTTCTTTGCAACCTTGTACTTCTCTATGTTGTCCATACTCCTATCATGGTACAAGCGTCTATAGAATTCTTTCTTCTCCTTAATAGCCCTTTGGACTTCCTCGTTCCACCACCAAGTATCTTTAGCCTCGCCTCCACTTCCTTTGGTTACTCCACACACCTTTGAGGTCACCTTTCGAATGTTGATTGCCATCTTCTCCCACATGTTGTTTATGTCCTCTTCTTCCTTCCAAGAGTCCTATTTGATAACCGTTTCCCTGAATACCTTTGAAATATAATGTAAATAAAAAATACATCATAGAACATCATATATACTTTGTGTGAATATCATATGCATCTCATAATATATAGAAAAAGTGTAGAACATGAAACTAAAAAATATTTAGAGTAAAATAAAATAGGAGAAACAAAATTAAAATAAGAAAATCTATATAAAACTTAAAAGAAAATAGAAAGGAAAATGAAATATTGCGAGGCCGTCCAAATAAAACAAAAAAAATATTGCCACCACCTATAGCACTTGACAAACTTGGTGAATATGTTCTTTATTGGCTGCACTCCGCTGTAATTTGTGCTTATTGGCATAGCTAGTACGTTCCACTGAGTATAACCTACAAAAAAAGTTTTTGGTCCACACTTTAAAAAATAACTCCATTCCTGTAAGCCATATTGTCAAGCAAATGGCTGCACGTCCTATCAGTAACAAGGATTGATTTGAAATTCCCCTTGTTTGTACCATCTGTAAAAAATATCATGATATCTTTTGGGGTTCCAAACCTAGTACAAATTGAACCATTGTCTAGAGAAATTTAGCATATAATCAATCAAAGAAGAGGTGTTCAATTGATTCGTCATTATAGCTACAAAGTTGTAGATAGCGTTGTGAACTACAACTTTTGTGTAGACCATGTCAACATCCTACATTATTTAAAAAAGCAAAATTTTAAATTCGAAATTTGGGAGCATAAAACGATCTTTTGGAACTCTAAATAGTTTCAAATAAAAAAGTCTAAATATAAAATTGAAGATAACATTGAGCTCTACAATTTTAGTATAAATTTTGTCTTTATATGATTTTATATAAAAGTTATTAATTTTTGAGACAAGTATTTCTAGCGGCAGGCTCTTAAAATGCTCGTATCTGTTAACTGATTTATAGAGGCAGTCCCTTAGAATGTACAACCTCTGTTAATAGTCATTTTTGGAGATTGTTATCTTAAGACATACGCCTCTGTTAATCGATTAACAGATGCAGACGTCTTAGGATACCCATCTATGTTAACAGTCGGTTAATAGAGGCAGTCACCTTAGAACGCTCGCTGCTGTGAAATTGATTAACACATACGCCCGTTTGCGTGAGACTTGCCTCACTATTTTTGGTGATGGAACCTGGCCCTAAAAGTGTCTGCCTCTATTAACCAGAGAGTCTATCTCCTAACATTTTTTTTATACAATGGAAGCTGAGACAAGTTAATTCACTGCTTAAGCTAAGCCGCTGCGTCAGCATCTTAAGTCGCTTATTTGCCATCACTGATAGATGTGCTGCCTGTCTATTACACGTGCTTATAAAAATAACTAAACCCGCCATGCAAATAATTGTTAATTCGACATGGTATGCCAGTCACGCTATGGATCGGAAGCTGAGACAGATCTAACTTACTAATTTAACGTGTACGTGTAATCTATCCTACTAATTAACTAACCTGTAGATTTAATCTCACCTACTAATTAACGTGTTTAACCTCATCTATTCTACTAACTAATAACGTGACTAACTTAACCACGTGACACAAGTAGATATCACACGCTTTTACGTGACAAAATAAATAAAGTGACCGCCTTTTTAATCCTATTAGACATTATACGAGTTTAATTTAATTTCGTATGACAAGCTAATGGAATAATAATAACCTGACTTAAAACCTGATCTATGCTAAAACTTTTTTCATTTAAAACCGTTTAGGGGGCAAAATATTTAATACAAGATTGGTATAAGTTATTACAAAACGATACTCCCTCTATTCTAGGTTATAAAAACACATATGCATATCAAGATTCTGTAGCACCCAAATTTTTCATTCTTTTAAATAAGTAAAATTGACTTATTATGTTATTAAGTGTGCATTCAATTAAAGGAAATTAATAATTTTTTGCGAATTAAAATCAATTATAAGATTTGAAACTTTTGGATGCATACATGCTGCTGCACTATTTATTCATGTGATGATTGTTCTTAAATTAGTGTTCAAATGAGTTCAAAAATAATTTGAAAATGCTTTTGGGAAAAATTGTTTGGAAAATAAAAAGTGAAAATGATCATCTCCCCCTTCCTCGGTTTCGGCCTGCATGGCCTTTTTCCCGCGCGGCCCGCTCACTCTCCTCTCCCTTTTTCCCCGCTCGGCCCGCCAGCTGCTCGGCCAAGTAGCCGTGCCCAGCCCGGCACCGCAGCCCAGCCACGCGCCTCGGCGTCGCCGGCCCAGCAGCCGCGCCCAGCCCAGCAGCCGCTCCTGCGCCCGCACTAGGCAACCGCCCGCGCCCTGCCGCTGACGCCTGGCCCCACCTGTCGGCGCCGCCCCCAACCTCCCGCTCACTCCGCGCCGGTCCAGTCGCGAGGCCGCAACCGCCGCCCCACTCCGCGTCGTGGGAGCGTGCCCCCCATCGCGCCCAGGCCGCTTTAAATCGGCCCCGAGCCGTCTCCGCCCCTCCCTGCTGCCCCCCGCTCTCATTTTCGCGTTTGCCGAGCACCGAAGAAGGCCGCAGCCATCGCCCCGAGCCGTCTCCGAGCTCCAACGACCGCCCCTCCGCGCGGACAGCCTCCTCCGAGCCGCCTCCGACTCCTTTTCCCCCTTGGTGAGCTTCGCCGTCCTCCCCTCTACCTCCCGGTATCTCGTTTTCTCGTTTTTGTTGGCTTCCCGAGCTTTGGCCGCGAGCTCCGCAGGCCATGGTCGCCGGCCATGGCGGCCACCGCGCTAGCCCCCGTTTCCGGCCGCCGAAACGGCATGGCCGCGACCCCCTTCTCCCCCCGCGTCTCCCGGTTCACTCGGTTTCCCGTTTGGCGAACCCTAGCCCCCTAACCGAGCTCGCCGGCGTGTTCTTTGCCGCCGGCCATGGCTGAGCCTCGCCGGAGCCACTGTTCCGACCGCCAAACCTTCTCTCTCCCCCCCCCCCCACGTCTAATCCGAACCGTCCATCGCGAGATCAACGGCCACCAGTGACAGATACCCCTTCGCGGGTGATTTTGCATAAGAGCCCCTGGACTTTTCTAAGTCCTAACCCGCAGTCCAAAACGTATTTCTCCGAATGCGCAATCTCGATTAGAAAGCGTGAACTCCACGGCTTAAGTCAAAAGTACGCTTTCAGTATTTACAGAAATGCCATTCGAACTGTTTCGCTTATAAAATTGTCGTTTTAGCTCCGAATTGGTCCATTCAAATCGCGTTAGCTTCGTAATTTCATAAGCTACATGTTGGAGCTACTGTTAGTCAAGTTTGGAACTTTTTAATTTCATGATTAGATTTAATTAAATATAGGGCTATAGGAAAACCCGTTTTAATCATAACTTTCGCATTTTAGCTCCGTTTTTCGTGAACTTCGCGTTGACGTGATCGTAGCGAAACGTAGATAGTTTTACAAACATTTTATCTTGATTTCAATACCGTTGGTGTACTATTCTAATGATAGGAATGTTTGCTTTGCATGAATGCTTTTGGAATGTTGTATGTTGCCATGTTGGTCGCGTTCAGACGGTGAGGAAAACGTTGGAGACCAAGAACTCTTCGACGACCAGCAGGACCAGCACGAGTTTGTGAACCAAGGCAAGTATAACATGGGCTTTCCTTGATGTCCTATTTCACTTTAATCAATTACTCATTTGCATGTGTCTAATTTTGATACCCGTAAGGACATCCTAGTGATTGTTATCCTGTTCCTTGTCTCCTATGGGTTAAATGCATATGGGTAGATTGCTAGTGCTCTAACTGAACTTGATATACATGCTGATGAATGATACTATGGAACAAAGTGAGTAACATGATTTATAACAACTGTTCCATAGGGCGAAAGTGCAAATGACCTTTGTTCATGTTGCTCCCGGCCCTCCATAAGGACTTATCTGTCGGCAAAAGCTGGGACTGACAGTGCAACCGGGAGAGTCATATGGCTCTGACTTTAGCTCAGTAATAGGATCTTTCCTAACTAGTTAGAGGTTACCTTTTTGGCGCAAATGGGGCTTGCCACTTTGGGTATAGGGCTGCCTCTGTTCCTATGAGTATAGCTGCGATGGATTTGTGCCATAGGAAAGGGGGGTTCCTACATCTGCCTGCCAAGGAAACCAAGCGGCCCTAACTTGTTAGGGAAACCTATGAAATGGCTTCATAGTGTACCCTGTCCGCTCACCTTGGTAGTGACATGGGAGTAATTAACCCGAGCATATGGGGATCACGACTCGCGGTGAATGTGCACCACCTCTGCAGAGGGTAACAAACTGTTATAACAGCCGTGCTCACGGTTACGAGCGGCCCAGAAAACTCACAGAATAACCGGATACTTGATGATGATCATTTAAGTTGTTCTATGATGAAATATGGTAAACCTGACCTTGATATATGTTCTTATGGGAATTAAATGGGAGCTTAAGCATAACTTGATTATACTTGAGAATAAAAGTTTGACCTATTAAAAATGCTAACTGCAGTAAACCAGAGTCTATTCTTTTTTAGCTTCATAACCCCATGTTAGCTTGCTAAGTACGGAATGTACTTACACTTGTTTATTTTCTTTACTTGGATAAAAATCCCGGATGGGTAACAGATGGCAACGGGTATGAGGATTTCCCGGAGGATTATTAGGCTTGTGGTCAACCAGTTGACCTTCCCTGTGATGACGGCCACGAGAGTTTTATTATCTTTTTATTATTCCGCTGTGATGTATAAGACTAAGTTTTATTATAACTCTGATGTATGAGACACCGTGATGATACTATATGTAATTTGTCAGCTTGTGTGTGTGATTGACTCCTAGGCACACACGAGTTTTGTGCATTCAATTTTATCCTTAAAATTGGGTGTGACAGATTCAAACCTCACAATCTATGACCAACAATTTGTTCTATAATTTTCAAATTTTGCAATACAAATTTGATATGTTAGATTTGTAATCAAATGGAGAATCCAATGATCATAAACTTAAAATCATAAAAGATATAATACAAAATAACTGAATGGTCAAGTGTAATTTTTGAGACAGTGTCATATCAAATTCCAGTTTATAAACTAAACTGAAGAGAGTAGTATCCTACACTTAATCATAACTGACTCTATGGTGGAGTCGCCAAATCTGACCGCCTCTAAAGCAATTTTGTAGTAGTGAATATTTTCTTTTAGATATAACTTACTAACTTAACGTGTACATGTAATCTAGCATACTAACTAACGTGTAGATTTAATCTCACCTACTAACTGACGTGCTTAACCTGGCTAATCTATGCTACTAACTAATAACATGACTACCCTAACCACGTGACAAACTAGATGTGACCTTTGAACCGAAGTAGAGGTCACACGCTTTTACGTGACAAAATAACTAAAGTGACTTCACCTTTTTAATCCTATTAGACCTTACACATTTTTGCAAGACAAGCAAATAAATAATAACCGGACTTAAACTTTTAACCGGCCTGACAACACAAACTAACCTGGCATTTAATTTGTACGCGGCATCATGTGGTATTCTTTCGTATTGTGTTTTCCTTTTAACCTGAATGAATTATAGTAGGTGCATAAAACTTGGAAAATTGTATGTAGCCATAAAGTTGAGAGAGAGAAAGGTGTAACGTGACAATTACACAGATATCATGCATGTCATAATACGTACAGTAGTGCTTATTATGTGAGAGGGGTTACATATATATTTTTATGATTGTACCCTAACACAATATGTTTTAGAAAAAATGTATGTGATATATTGCACGTTAGATGCACCATACATACCTAACATATATATTTAACTTACTAGTACATGAGATATTCCGACGACATGTGCAGGCCCAAATCTTCTCACTCGGAAGTGTCATGTCCAAATTTTCTCACTACGAAGTGACATGTCCAAAATTTTCTCACTAGGGAATCATAGCTGCATTAGTTTTGTCTGACTGCTAGACACACCCCACGGTTTAGTGTCTCTGATTGTGCATCAACTAGAAATTTGGCCAGTAGGAGGTGTCTACTTACTCTATATTGCCTCGATCCATAAAAAAACGCAACTATGAGCTGAGATTTGTCATTTGTACATATTAAACTAGTTTAATTTTAACCAAGTTTATAATGAAAGAATTAGGATTTATGTTTTTCTAGGTTTACTATGAAAATGTATTTCATAATTAATTTAATTGTACTTATTTTGTATTATAAATGTTAGTATGTTTTTTTTGTACCTATAGTGTGTCACACCCCAAAATTTCCGATTTTAGGTTGTGCATAGAAAACACTAAATAAAATGAATGATTTCAATGTTGATAAGAAATTTCCCAAGTTTAGTTTAAGGTAGTGCAAATTTAGTTACGAAAAAAATGTGAATTTTCAATCTTTTCTAAATTAATTTGATGGGTTTCTCTTGATGTGATGTTTACTTGTTGCATGACTTTGTGTGGTGAGTGACTATAGTTTTAAAAACGCGTTTATTAAGTTGTTACTCCTTCCCTGGCAAGCCTCTGTTCTTTTTAATAAAATACCCGCTCTCTCGATCTTAAGATTCCAGAGATCCTTTTTCTTCATCTCCAAATCATTCCATTGAGTTCACCATTCATCAACATATCTCTAAAATCTTTCTAGGAATTATTTTGGCTTTTTCCAGAATCTTTTCCTATTTTTCTGTGAGCAAAATCCGGGACTTACAGTACAATCATGAGTGCTACATGGCTCTAGCTTTTGGTTCAGTAGAAGGACATTTTCTAGCTTGTTAGTGGTTACCCGAAAGGGCTCAAAAGGGGCTTGCCGAGCTGAGTATAGTGTCGCCTCTGTCCCTATGTGTATAGCCTGCGCGGAATGTGCTATTCGGAAAGGGGGCTCTACATTCCCTTGCCAATTGAAAAACTAGCGGCTACTAACTTGTTAGACGAACCTTTAAAAGACTTCATAGTGAACCCTGTCGACCTTTTCCTTGGTAGTGGGTCAAGAGGCTGATCACCTCGGGCGAAAGGGTAAATCACGGCTCATGGGTAAAGATGTACAACATCTGAAGAGTATAAAACCGTTATAACAACCGTTCTCATGGTCATGAGTGGCTTGGAAAACTCACGGAATTATGGGTTCTTATTATACTATGATGTTCATGCTCATGTTTATTCATTACTGTCTTATTGCCATTACTCATGATCTTGTCGGAATTGGAGCTTAAGCATAATTTAGCAACTCTGGTTCTTAATGCTAAAACTTGATCTACTAAAGTGCTTACGCAGTTCAACAGTGTTAGCCTTTTGAGCCTTCATTAGCCCATGTTATGTTTGCTGAGTACGACATGTGCTCACCCTTGCTATTTCCACACCCCAGACTTTAGAAAAGTTGCTCTGAAGATTGATTGAGTTACGAAGGAGTTTCCAGAAGATGGATAGAAGTGCTAGGCGTATGTACCCCAGTCAGCCGCCCCCTGTGAAGTTGGAGCCCAAAGAAAATATTAGTAACCGTTCCGCTATACTCTGATGTAAGTGCTAATTATAAGTATGTTTATGCTATATAACATTGATTCTGATATCCTCTATTTTGTTGTTGTATGTGTGGACTTCCTGGGCACACATATGACGAATTTGGTTTTGTTTTTAAAACCGGGTGTGACATAGTCAAACTTTAAATCATTTGACTTCTCAAAAAGTGAGAGTTTTTGCATCATTTTGTGGATAGACAGACTATTGATCATTCACATAATCACATACATGGAACATAAACTGATTTCATTACCATGGGACACCTATATGCACGGGGATTTTATTTTTCCTTGATTATTTAAATTAACTAATTGGTTTATGTATTCTAAAAGAAACCGGGTTGTGATTTTTTTGAGGTCCTACCTCCTAGCAGGTACAAGTATCATAGAAGACCCTAGTTACCAAAATTTTCTACACAAAAATAACAAATTGTGTACATAGTTGTCAACTTGATTGAATATGCCACACTGATGCCTAACACTAAAAGAACAATCTCATTGCCTTAAGTCAATGACTTAAAACCCAGTGAGCAGGGCCCGCCACAAGAAACCCCGCTAGCTTAAGTTTGGATATTACAATATATCGAAGATCCAGTCTGGATAGAGCTAATGTTTTCTAGAAGCAAAATTAATTGAGGGCCCAACAACTGGCGTGCACACACCATATCTTTCCTATATAAGATGGTAAAGGCCACGACTCCCATGTGCAGAGCTAAGGTTTTCTACTTTAGAGGAAATCAGTTCTATCAGCAGGAGAAAATGGAGATTTCACTAGTAGTTCCATATGCAGCTCTATGTGCTGTTACGCTGATGACCGGATGGTTAGTACACTGGGTGTACAAGTGGATAAATCCGCCATGCAATGGCACGCTTCCCCCTGGTTCCATGGGCTTACCTATCATTGGTGAGACCATGGAGTTCTTCAAGATGAGTGCCTCCTTGGACATTCCAAATTTCTACAAACAAAGAATGCAGAGGTGAGTTTATAAATCCGTACTTTGAATGCTCTCTAATTTTGTTATCATTGGCACCAGGCCCTTCTGTATCCACTTTTATCAACTGAATAATAATTTTAAGTTATCAACCCAATAATCTATAAGTACAAAGTACTCAAATTGAAGTGTCTGCTGTTTTGAAGTGAACCTTATATACAGAAGTTAAAAAAATAAAGATTAATTCATGGTCCTTCATAAAACAGAACATAGGCTTGTAAGAACCTGGGATGGTGCAATATATATGAGCAGAGAGAGTATGTCCAAAAGTTCCTTACCATTTGTTACGTATTGGAATACATAGGAATAAAGTACGGATAATTTCACATCAGACAATGCAATGAACTAGAGAGTGCTAAGCTCTTACATTGCTGCTGCCTTTTCAGCCCTTAGTTCATGGCAAAACAGCATAAAGAAGACACTTACATCAGAGACAAACATATCACTGATGTAAAATTATATAAACGTCACTGATGGTCATCATTTAGAGACAAATATATAAAGACACTTTGTGATGAGGGAAAATCAGAGATGGAGAAAATCGTGCCATTAAAGATATGGGGAAATCACATCACGGACACAAACTCTCAGATGTAAATTTCTCACGTTGTTTGTGATGAGGGAAATGACCCGTCGTTGATGGCGGCCTCTAACATAGTGGATTCGTCTATTCATACCTCACTCTCCCCATGACGGTCATTCTTTTCATGCTCTTTGAGGTCTTGTATTTTTCCAGGCCTCTTGATCATAGTGCATTATAGAAATGTTTCTCTGAGATATACACACTAATATACACATATTGACACTAAATATATTCAAATTATTTTCACGTGTACTTTCATGCTTTGTTGAAGTAATGATTCCAATAATGTCTAGTGATTTTTAAAATCGATCAATAACCTTTTCTTGTTATTATTGCTCTTAGGTACGGTCCCATTTTTAAGACAAATTTAGTGGGACAACCTATGGTTGTTTGTGCTGATCCAGAGGTGAACCGGTTCATATTTCAGCAAGAAGGGAAGTTGTTTCGGAGCTGGTACCCTGAGACAGCGAATATTATAATTGGTGAGAAGACCATCGATGAGTTTAATGGCACCTCTCAGAAGTTCGTTCGGAACTGCATGTCTAGATTATTCGGTCTTGAATATCTGAAGCAAGACCTCATTCCAGAACTGGAAAAGGACATTAGAGACACTTTTGCTGAATGGGCAGCTAAACCTAGCATTGATGTGCCTGATAGCACGCCTGATGTAAGTGCAATTATGGCTAATAATCTTTTACATTTTCCAATTAAGTTTGACAATTGATTAAATAAGATAAAGGGAACCAAAAGTAAGTACTACCTCTCTATCCTTAAATAAATCATTTCACAGAATGACGCTAATAAGTCAAACTATCCTAAGTTTGACCAACTTTATTAAAAAAACAAAAGATAACAACATCTGTGACACTATGTAAGTACATTATAAAAAATATATTTCATAATATTATATGACATTATAAACATTGGTGCTTTTTTTACAAATTTGGTTAAATTTAAAATAGTTTGACTTAAAATAACTTTAAAATTTTATTTAATTGAGAACAGAAGGAGTAGTCCCTCCATTTTGCAATGTATCTCCGTGTCCATCATTGTGCACAGACTCATGCAAAAGGTTAACCTCAAATTACATGAACGTTCCAACCCTCATAACTGACAAATCTATGTTTAATGCTTTAATAAACGGATTGACAACGCTCCTCTGAAACCCAGACTTTGCATTTGACGTTTATTTCAGGAAAATAATCAATCGCCACACATGGACATACATTTTCATACTCGAAAGCTGTGACATAGATTATGAAACCAAGCGAGAAATTAAATATATAATGATGCGGGGTATACATAGTTAAAAAAAACTCATACTGTAATCCAACCTCAATTGTAGCACCAAATAATGTACATGTAAAAATAATCCTCTATGAATGACTGTTGCATGATGTTGTCACACCCAATTTTAAGGATAAAATTGAATGCACAAAACTCGTGTGTGCCTAGGAAACAATCACACACACAAGCTGACAAATTACATATAGTATCATCACGGTGTCTCTTACATCAGAGTTATAATAAAACTTAGTCTTATACATCACAGCGGAAAAGTAAAAAGATAATACAACTCTCGTGGCGTCGTCACAGGGAAGGTCAACTGGTTGACCACAAGCCTAATAATCCTCCGGGAAATCCTCATACCCGTTTTCATCTGTTATCCATCCGGGATTTTTATCCAAGTAAAGAAAATAAACAAGTGTAAGTACATTCCGTACTTAGCAAGCTAACATGGGGTTATGAAGCTAAAAAAGGATAGACTCTGGTTTACTGCAGTTAGCATTTTTAATAGGTCAAGCTTTTATTCTCAAGTATAATCAAGTTATGCTTAAGCTCCCATTTAATTCCCATATGAGCAATTATCAGAGTCAAGTGTATCATATATCCAGCATATACCATCATAAATGATCATCAACAAGTATCCAATAATTCTGTGAGTTTTTCGGGCCGCTCGTAACCATGAGCACGGCTATTATAACAGTTTGTTACCCTCTGCAGAGGTGGTGCACATTCACCGCGAGTCGTGATCCCCATATGCCCGGGTTAATTACTCCCATGTCACTACCAAGGTGAGCGGGCAGGGTACACTATGAAGCCATTTCATAGGTTTCCCTAACAAGTTAGGGCCGCTAGGTTTCCTTGGCAGGCAGATGTAGGGACCCCCCTTTCCTATGGCACAAATCCATCGCGGCTATACTCATAGGAACAGAGGTAGCCCTATACCCAAAGTGGCAAGCCCCATTTGCGCCAAAAAGGTAACCTCTAACCAGCTAGGAAAGGTCCTATTACTGAGCTAAAGTCAGAGCCATATGACTCTCCCGGTTGCACTGTCAGTCCCAGCTTTTGCCGACAGATAAGTCCTTATGGAGGGACGGGAGCAATATGAACAAAGGTCATTTGCACTTTCGCCCTATGGAACAGTTGTTATAAATCATGTTACTCACTTTGTTCCATAGTATCATTCATCAACATGTATGTCAAGTTCAGTTAGAGCACTAGCAATCTACCCATATGCATTTAACCCATAGGAGACAAGGAACAGGATAAACAATCACTAGGATGTCCTTACGGGTATCAAAATTAGACACATGCAAATGAGTAATTGATTAAAGTGAAATAGGACATCAAGGAAGGCCCATGTTATACTTGCCTTGGTTCACAAACTCGTGCTGGTCCTGCTGGTCGTCGAAGAGTTCTTGGTCTCCCACGTTTTCCTCACCGTCTGAACGCGACCAACACAGCAACATACAACATTCCAAAAGCATTCATGCAAAGCAAACATTCCTATCATTAGAATAGTACACCAACAGTATTGAAATCAAGATAAAATGTTTGTAAAACTAATCTACGTCTCGCTACGATCACGTCAACGCGAAGTTCACGAAAAACGGAGCTAAAATGCGAAAGTTATGATTTAAACGGGTTTTCCTATAGCCATATATTTAATTAAATCTAATCATGAAATTAAAAAGTTCTAAACTTGTCTAACAGTATCTCCAACATGTAGCTTATGAAATTACGAAGCTAATGCGATTTGAATGGATCAATTCGGAGCTAAAACGACAATTTTATAAGCGAAACAGTTCAAATGGCATTTCTGTAAATACTGAAAATGTATTTTTGACTTAAGCCGTGGAGTTTACGCTTTCCAAACGGGATTGCGCATTCGGGAAATATGCTATGGACTGCGGGTTAGGACTTAGAAAAGTCCAGGGACTCTTTTGAAAAATAGCCACGCGAAGGGGTATCTTCTAATCCTGGCCGTTGATCTCGCGATGGGCGGCTAGGATCGGCCTGGGGGGGACGGCCGGCCGGAACAGTGTTTCCGGCGGCAAGCTCCATGGCTGGCGGCAGTGGACTCGCCGGAGCGCGCGGTTAGGGGCCTACGGGCCACGGTTTTCCAAACCTAGGGCACCAGGAGGTGGCACGGGTTCATGCGAACTCGCCTAGGCCGGAAGAGTGGCCGGAGGGTGCGGCCGTGGCGGCGGTCGCCATGGCCGGCGGCAAGGAGCCCACGGTCGCACGCGAAACGAAGTCAAACAGCCATGAAACACGCTAAAAACTGCACGGGAAGACAGAGGGGATCGAGGGGGTTCTCACAGAGGGGAAAAACAGGGTCAGAGATGGCTCAGGGAAGGCGGGTCACGGCAGTTCCGATCTCGGCAGACGGCGGGGCTTCTCCGTGCGACGGTGGCGCCTCCGAAGCGCGAGCGAGGGAGAAATTGGAGCGGGGAGCGAGAGAGACACGCGGGGGGGGGCTCGGCTTCGCTTTAAAGAAGCCAGGCGTGAGGAGGGGCGCTCCCACGACGCAAGAAGGCCAGGCGCGGCGGCGGTTGCCCAGGCGCACGCGCGGGCGGTTGCTGAGTCGCGCGGGGGTGAAGACGACGCCGACAAGCGGGCCCAGGCGGTCAGCGGCTGGGAGCGGGCGCAGGCGCGGGCGGTTGCCTGGCGCGGCTGCTGGGCTGGCGCGGCTGCTGGGCCGAGCGCGGCTGCTGGGCTGGCGCAGCTACTGGGCCGAGCGGCTGCTGGGCTGAGCGCGGGAAGGGGAGAGGGGAGCTGGGCCGGCAGTTGCCAGGGGATAGCTCGTGGGCCGAAAACAAGGAAGGGGAGGAGATGTTCATTTTTCCTTTTTATTTTCCAAACAAATTTTCCCAAAGGCATTTTCAAATAATTTTTGAATTCATTTGAACTCTAATTCAAGAACAATCATCACATGAATAAATATTGCAGCAGCATGTATGCATCAAAAGTTTCAAATCTTATAATTGATTTTAATTCCCCAAAAATCATTAATTTCCTATAATTGAATGCACACTTAATAACATAATTAAATCAAATTTACTTATTTAAAAGAATGAAAAATTTTGGGTGTTACAATTCTACCCCCCTTAAGATGAATCTCGTCCTCGAGATTCGGGTGATTACTTACTCAAACAGTTGGGGATAAGTCTTCCTCAGATCCTCTTCTCTTTCCCAAGTAGCCTCATTCTCTGTATAACGATTCCACTGCACCTTGCACATCTTTACTGTTCAGCTTCTCGTAACTCTTTCGGCAGTTTCCAAGATCTTTATCGGATACTCTTCATAAGTAAGATCTTCCTTGACAACAAGTTCTTCCAAAGGAATTTGTTCTTCTGGTACCCTCAGACACTTTTTCAACTGGGAAACATGGAACACGTCGTGCACACCGGATAAGCTCTCAGGCAGTTTCAACTGATAAGCTACTTCTCCACGTCTCTCTAGGATCTTAAAAGGTCCTATATACCTTGGTGCTAACTTTCCCTTCATATTGAATCTTCTCACACTTCTCATTGGTGACACTTTCAAGTACACATAATCACCAATCTCGAAAGTCAGCTCTCTTCTGCGGGTATCAGCGTAACTCTTCTGTCGGGACTGAGCTACTGTCAAATTGTCTCTAATCATTCTCACTTGTTCTTCTGCGTCTCTAAGGACATCGGGTCCAAACACTTGAGTTTCTCCAGTCTGATTCCAGAACAAAGGCGTTCTACACTTACGTCCATACAACGCCTCGAAAGGTGCCATCTTGAGGCTCTTTTGATAACTGTTGTTGTATGAGAACTCTGCGTAAGGCTGACTCTTATCCCAACTATCACCATACTGAAGTGCACAAGCTCTCAACATATCTTCCAAAATCTGGTTGATCCTTTCAGTCTGTCCATCGGTTTGCGGGTGGTAAGCAGAACTGAAATTCAACTTTGTCCCCAAGGATCTATGCACTTTATGCCAGAATTGCGATGTAAATTGGGTGCCTCTATCCGACAAAATTTTCTTGGGAACACCATATAAGCACACTATTCTTTCCATGTACAACTCTGCTAATCTTGCACCATTATAGGTAGTCTTGACTGGTAAAAAGTGAGCAACTTTGGTGAGTCGATCCACTATTACCCATATTGAATCATAACCTCTTTGAGTGCGGGGTAATCCTACAATAAAATCCATACCAACTTCTTCCCATTTTCATTCAGGAATCTTCATTGGTTGTAGTAACTCTGTAGGTCTTTGATGCTCAGCTTTCACTCTTTGACAAGTGTCACACAAAGCCACATATTCTGCCACATCTCTCTTCAAACCATACCACCAATACTTTTCTTTGAGATCTAAGTACATCTTGGTACTTCCGGGATGTATAGAATAAGCAGACTCATGGGCCTCCTACAGAATTGCATCTCGGATAGCTTTCACTTCCGGTACACATATCCTTTTCCCGAACCAAAGAGTTCCATTCTCATCCATTCTGAATCCGGGTGCCTTTCCAAGCACTACATTCTCTGCTATCTCTATAAGTTTTTCATCCTCCAATTGTCCTTTGCGTATCTCCTGCTCCAATGTAGGCTCTATCACCAATTCCATTGCATTAGTGACCAGGCTCAAGTTGAGATACTCTATTTCAGCACACAACTCTGCTGACATAGATGTTATCTGGATTCCATTGGCATAGCTCTTTCTGCTAAGTGCATCAGCTACGACGTTTGCCTTTCCCGGGTGATAATGCACGTCCAAATCATAGTCTTTGATCAATTCCAACCAGCGATGTTGTCTTAGATTCAGATCTGATTGGGTAAAGATATACTTCAAACTCTTATAATCAGTATAGATATCACTCTTATGTCCAATCAGATAATGTCTCTAGATCTTTAAAGCATGAACCACAGCTGCCAATTCCAAGTCATGAGTAGGATAATTCAACTCATGCTTCCTTAGTTGTCTAGATGCATATGCAACCACTCTTCCTTCTTGCATAAGCACACATCCAAGACCCAAACGGGATGCATCACAATATATAGAGAAGTTCTTGCTTAAATCGGGCAAAATTAATACTGGAGCTGTAGTCAATCTCTTCTTTAACTCTTCAAAGTTTGCCTGGCATTTATCCGACCATACATACTTAGCACTCTTTTCCAACAGAGCTGTCATGGGCTTGGCTAGCTTGGAAAAACCTTCAATGAACCCTCGGTAATATCTAGCTAATCCCAAAAAGCTACGAATCTCACTTACAGTTGTTGGTGGTTTCCAATTTAGTATATCTTGCACTTTGCCTAGATCCACCGCTATTCCACCATTGGAGACAACATGACCCAAAAAAGAGACTTCCTTTAACCAAAACTCACACTTGCTCCGCTTAGCGTACAACTTATGTTCTCTAAGCTTTTGCAAGACCATCCTTATGTGTTCCGCATGTTCTTCTTCAGTCTTGGAGAATATTAGTATGTCATCTATGAATACTACCACAAATTTATCCAGAAACTCCATGAACACCTTATTCATCAGATACATGAAGTATGCAGGTGCATTGGTCAATCCAAAAGACATAACGGTGTACTCATATAATCCATACCGTGTAGTGAATGCTGTCTTGGGTATGTCCGAGTTCTGAATCTTAAGCTGATGATAACCAGATCGGAGATCAATCTTGGAGAACACATGAGCTCCTCTCAACTGATCAAACAAATCATCAATCCTAGGCAAAGGGTATTTATTCTTGATGGTAACCTCATTAAGTGAGCGGTAATCCATACACATCCGTTGACTACCATCCTTCTTATCCACAAAGATCACAGGTGCCCCCCATGGGGAAGAACTGGGGCGTATGAAACCTTTTTCTTGCAACTCTTTTAGTTGTTTCTTAAGCTCTTCTAATTCATTAACTCCCATTCTATATGGACATTTAGCTATTGGTGCAGTTCCAGGAAATAATTCAATAATGAATTCAATGTCTCGGTTAGGTGGCATACCTGGCAAGTCATCGGGGAAGACATCCGGGAACTCCTCCATGACACGATCTTGTTCATTGAATTCACCATCTAGCTGGTTCACTGTGGCTGTAGGCTGAGCTTGCACTACTACTTCTACATAGATTCTATCCCCATTGAGTGATGTCACAACCACAGATTTCTCCTGACACTGAATCACTGCCCGGTGTTGTTTCATCCAATCCATTCCCAGAATAAGATCGATTTCCGCTGTTCTCAACACAATAGGCTTCACCTTGAAATCTACCCCCCTTAAGGAAATGCTAATTGAGGGGCTCCAATAAGAAGCGGGCATACTACCTCCCGGGGAATTCACTAGTATAGGATTTTTCATGGCACACAAAGGTATGCTATGCATTCTAACAAAAGCTTGGGAGATAAAAGAATGCGAAGCACCAGAATCAAAAAGTACGGTAGCAAAAATAGAGTTGACGCTGAACATACCCAACATGACCTCAGGCGTCTCCTGAGCTACATCAGATGACACATAGTTCACCTTCGCTGTGAGAGGTGGTCGGGCGTTGAACTTCTGATTGTTGGTCTGGTTTTGAGGTGCTTGTTGGTTCTGCTTCTTAGGACACTGATGAGCATAGTGACCTACTTCTCCATATCGGTAACAGGCATTGGGATTGTTGGGTTAACCACTCTTCACAGGAGCATTGTTAGGCACTCCCTGGCGTGTTGCAGGATTGCTAGACTATTGCGGGGGACGCTGATTTCCAAACTGTTGCTGATACTGAGGGCGTTGCTGGAACTGGTTCCGCTGAGGATACTGACCACGGTTTCCCTGGTGAGTTGGTCCTTGATTCCTCTGCTAGAAACCTTTGCTGGGGATAAGCACGTGGGTGAGTGTTGCTTCCAAAAGCTTGCCCTTGGAGCCTTCTCTTCTTAGCTTCCATCTCCTTGCGCTTATCATCAATCACGATTGCGCGATTCACCAAAGACTGGAAGTTAGGATAAGTATTAGACATCAGCTGGAGCTACAGTCCATCATAGAGTCCCTTGAGGAAATGGCGTTGCTTATCCTTGTCATCCACTACATCATTAGGAGCGTAGCGTGATAGTTGTGCAAACTTGTCCCGATACTCCGCCACAGTCATTGATCATTGCTTGAGAGATCTGAATTCTTCCTGCTTCAGTTCCACTAGTCCATCAGGAATATGGTATGACCGGAAACTGTCCTTAAATTCCTACCAAGTGATAGCAGGAGCATTGTTGGGACGTCCAAACTGGAATGAATCCCACCAATCCTGAGCAGCTCCTTGGAGTTGCCCGAAAGCGTACAACACCTTCTCAAGGTCGTTGCATTGTGCTATGTTCAGTTGTTTCTCCACAGCACGCAACCAATCATCGACCTCCATATGGTCTGAGGCATGGGTGAACACCGGTGGACGACCTTTCATAAACTCTCCACGCTTATCTCTAACCTGGACAGGCGGTGGCCCTCTTGCAGGTTCATTGTCCAAGCGCTGCATCATAGCTTGCATCAGCTGCGCTTGCATTCCCAATATCTGTTCCATGGTCACAGGTGGCGGTGGTGGATTTATAAGAGCATCACGCCCACGACCACGGCCTCTGCCTCTTCTTCCTCTTGCGGCCATCTGTTTTCCAACAAATGTGCAAAATTTAGAGATTTTTTTCCAATTATAGAGAGCTTACAAAAGATAAGAAACAATGCTGAGAATTTTCTGGACAAGATTCAAATTCAGCAGTTCAGTAAAACTGTTATAACTCGAGTTTCAGAGATCCAACAGAGGTGCTTCTTCTTGTAGATGGAAGGCTGTCCTAGTTGTGCTCGAAGTTCATCCACTTGTTTTTGAAGACGTCTCTACGCCCTCTGAGATGCACGCAGTTCTCCTTTGACCTCATCATCCACTCCCTGCATAGCGTGGACATGCTGCACCGTTGCCTCCAGAGTTGGGTCATTCTCTGGTGGAGCCAAAACCTGCCAAACACCCTCATGGTCATTTCGACGAAGGAACTTGAAGCGATCCTCCCTCATGGCCTCAAAGCGACGACCATGGTAGTGGATGTACGCATTCTGTGCTGCATCCTCCATGCCATCCAAAGCATGGGCTCTCCTAGCAGGGGCACAGTGGACAGTCTCCACCTCATGTCCATTAATGATATCGTTCCATGTGGTGACCACCAGCTCTACCTTCCAGAAGGTAGCCTCCAATGGGTGCTTGTACTCGGCGTAGTGGTAGCTGATGGAGGCGTGCAAGTCGGGGAAGTAGTCGTCCAGCACGTGGGTGAGGAGAGTGTGGTAGTAGGCTGTCTCAGGAGCTAGCTTGAAGTAGTACTTGCACTTCTAGCCAATCTCATCGTCCTCCACGGGGGCAGCTGGGGAGGGTGCAGGTGTAGGGGAAGTAGCCATCAACTCCTCAGGTGTAGCTACCACAGGATAGATGGGCACGGCAACTGGTGTAGGAGCAGGTGTAGGCGTCGGTGTAGCCATCTCCTCGTCGTCGGAGATTATCACAATCTCCCTCTCCGCTGGTGGGGCACGTAGGGTGAACATGGCACGATAGCCAGCGGTGCTAAGTCGGGCAGTCTTCGGATTATGAGACATCTATAGATTTAAAGTGAGATGAAATTAGAATCAACAATTTTAAATAATAGATTAAGGTATGAAAAGCATAAATGTTTTAATAAAATAACAAGAATAAGTCAGTAAGCAAGAAGCCAGAGGAGCAAAGATGCTAAAACGACCATTTTCTAACTAGGCTTGCGTCCTACAGTCAACACGGCTCTGATATAAATTTGTCACACCCAATTTTAAGGATAAAATTGAATGCACAAAACTCGAGTGTGCCCAGGAAACAATCACACACACAAGCTGACAAATTACATATAGTATCATCACGGTGTCTCATACATCAGAGTTATAATAAAACTTAGTCTTATACATCACAGCGGAAAACTAAAAAGATAATACAACTCTCGTGGCGTTGTCACAGGGAAGGTCAACTAGTTGGCCACAAGCCTAATAATCCTCCAGGAAATCCTCATACCCATTGTCATCTGTTCCCCATCCGGGATTTTTATCCAAGTAAAGAAAATAAACAAGTGTAAGTACATTCCGTACTTAGCAAGCTAACATGGGGTTATGAAGCTAAAAAAGGATAGACTCTGGTTTACTGCAGTTAGCATTTTTAATAGGTCAATCTTTTATTCTCAAGTATAATCAAGTTATGCTTAAGCTCCCATTTAATTCCCATATGAGCAATTATCAGAGTCAAGTGTATCATATATCCAGCATATACCATCATAAATGATCATCAACAAGTATCCAATAATTCTGTGAGTTTTCCGGGCCGCTCGTAACCGTGAGCACGGCTGTTATAATAGTTTGTTACCCTCTGCAGAGGTGGTGCACATTCACCGCGAGTCGTGATCCCCATATGCCCGGGTTAATTACTCCCATGTCACTACCAAGGTGAGCGGGCAGGGTACACTATGAAGCCATTTCATAGGTTTTCCCTAACAAGTTAGGGCCGCTAGGTTTCCTTGGCAGGCAGATGTAGGGACCCCCCTTTCCTATGGCACAAATCCATCGCGGCTATACTCATAGGAACAGAGGCAGCCCTATACCCAAAGTGGCAAGCCCCATTTGCGCCAAAAAGGTAACCTCTAACCAGCTAGGAAAGGTCCTATTACTGAGCTAAAGTCAGAGCCATATGACTCTCTCGGTTGCACTGTCAGTCCCAGCTTTTGCCGACAGATAAGTCCTTATGGAGGGACGGGAGCAATATGAACAAAGGTCATTTGCACTTTCGCCCTATGGAACAGTTGTTATAAATCATGTTACTCACTTTGTTCCATAGTATCATTCATCAACATGTATGTCAAGTTCAGTTAGAGCACTAGCAATCTACCCATATGCATTTAACCCATAGGAGACAAGGCACAGGATAAACAATCACTAGGATGTCCTTACGGGTATCAAAATTAGACACATGCAAATGAGTAATTGATTAAAGTGAAATAGGACATCAAGGAAGGCCCATGTTATACTTGCCTTGGTTCACAAACTCGTGCTGGTCCTGCTGGTCGTCGAAGAGTTCTTGGTCTCCCACGTTTTCCTCACCGTCTAAACGCGACCAACACAGCAACATACAACATTCCAAAAGTATTCATGCAAAGCAAACATTCCTATCATTAGAACAGTACACCAACAGTATTGAAATCAAGATTAAATGTTTGTAAAACTAATCTACGTCTCGCTACGATCACGTCAACGCGAAGTTCACGAAAAACGGAGCTAAAATGCGAAAGTTATGATTTAAATGGGTTTTCCTATAGCCATATATTTAATTAAATCTAATCATGAAATTAAAATGTTCTAAACTTGTCTAACAGTAGCTCCAACATGTAGCTTATGAAATTACGAAGCTAATGCGATTTGAATGGATCAATTCGGAGCTAAAACGACAATTTTATAAGCGAAACAGTTCAAATGGCATTTCTGTAAATACTGAAAACATATTTTTGACTTAAGCCGTGGAGTTTACGCTTTCCAAACGGGATTGCGCATTCGGGAAATACGCTATGGACTGCGGGTTAGGACTTAGAAAAGTCCAGGGACTCTTTTGAAAAATAGCCACGCGAAGGGGTATCTTCTAATCCTGGCCGTTGATCTCGCGATGGGCGGCTAGGATCGGCCTGGGGGGGACGGCCGGCCGGAACAGTGTTTCCGGCGGCAAGCTCCATGGCCGGCGGCAGTGGACTCGACGGAGCGCGCGGTTAGGGGCCTACGGGCCACGGTTTTCCAAACCTAGGGCACCAGGAGGTGGCACGGGTTCATGCGAACTTGCCTAGGCCGGAAGAGTGGCCGGAGGGTGCGGCCGTGGCGGCGGTCGCCATGGCCGACGGCAAGGAGCCCACGGTCGCACGCGAAACGAAGTCAAACGGCCATGAAACACGCTAAAAACTGCACGGGAAGACTGAGGGGATCGAGGGGGTTCTCACAGAGGGGAAAAATAGGGGCGGAGATGGCTCGGGGAAGGCGGGTCACGGCGGTTCCGATCTCGGCGGACGGCGGGGCTTCTCCGTGCGACGGTGGCACCTCCGAAGCGCGAGCGAGGGAGAAATTGGAGCGGGGAGTGAGAGAGACATGCGGGGGTGGGCTCGGCTTCGCTTTAAAGAAGCCAGGCGCGAGGAGGGGCGCTCCCACGACGCGAGAAGGCCGGGCGCGGTGGCGGTTGTCCAGGCGCATGCGTGGGCGGTTGCCGAGTCGCGCGGGGGTGAAGACGGCGCCGACAAGCAGGCCCGGGCGATCAGCAGCTGGGCGCGGACGCAGGCGCGGGCGGTTGCCTGGCGCGGCTGCTGGGCTGGCGTGGCTGCTGGGCCGAGCGCGGCTGCTGGGCTGGCGCGGCTACTGGGCCGAGCGGCTGCTGGGCTGAGCGCGGGAAGGGGAGAGGGGAGCTGGGCCGGCGGTTGCCAGGGGATAGCTCGCGGGCCGAAAACAAGGAAGGGGAGGAGATGTTCATTTTTCCTTTTTATTTTCCAAACAAATTTTCCCAAAGGCATTTTCAAATAATTTTTGAATTCATTTGAACTCTAATTCAAGAACAATCATCACATGAATAAATATTACAGCAGCATGTATGCATCAAAAGTTTCAAATCTTATAATTGATTTTAATTCCCCAAAAATCATTAATTTCCTATAATTGAATGCACACTTAATAACATAATTAAATCAAATTTACTTATTTAAAAGAATGAAAAATTTTGGGTGTTACAGATGTTATATCCTCTATAAACTGATTAATTTGACATGAATTTTTTTGCAGGTAATCTTTGTGCTTGTGGCTAAGAAGATGCTTGGCCTCCATCCCTCAAAGTCAAGAGAATTGAGAAAGAACTACAGTTCTTTCCTAGAAGGATTGATATCTTTCCCCATATATTTCCCTGGGACAACGTTTTACCAGTGCATGCAGGTTTGTAATAATTTTTATGTTTCACACAGATTAAGTAATAATATTACAAAATATTTTCTTCATATTGAACATATATGCAATTCAGCTACTCAACTGTAACAATATAAGCATTTGAGCATGTTGACTTTCAGGGTTTTTAGTTATTAATAAGCCCCATGATTGTATTATATTTTGTGAGCAGGGAAAGAACAATATGCTAAACTTAATGTCAGATCTATTGAGAAAGAGGATAAGCACGACTGAGGAAAAGCATGGAGATGTTCTCAACATGATGGTTGAAGAAATACAGAGTGAAAAGCCGACAATAGATGAGAAATTTGCTACAGATGCACTGTCTGCTCTCTTGTTTACAAGCTTTGTGACATTGTCACCCAATCTCACACTAGCGTTCAAGTTCCTCAGTGATAACCCAACAGTTCTGGATGCTCTCAAGGTATCGCTAAATTACTAGGTTATATATTCCGCATAACCACGTGTGCACAGTTTCACTCTAGAAATAAATATGGATAGGGATAGATACTCTTTTTTGAGAAGGAAGGTTAAACTCAGAGATGATTAACATTTTACATCCAGTACATATAGCCGATGTTGAATAATGCAAAATCATTTTGCTTCAGGAGGAGCATGACACAATATTGAGGAACAGAAAGGACTCAAGTTCTGGTTTCACATGGGAGAAGTACAAGTCATTGACCTTCACTAATATGGTGATTTCGATCCTTATTTATGCTTCCATTTCATCATGGGCTGGGTTAGCCTGTTTGGATCTTCTTCTCTAACTTAAGAGAGCTTGTTCTTGTTTTGCATGAAGGTTATAAATGAGCTTACGAGAATGAGTAATGTCACACCAGGGATTTTCAGGAAAACTTTAACAGACGTGCAAGTGAATGGCATACTTATACAATTGTACGAAAAAAATTGTCGGAATTTTTCATTATTGTTTAGGTAGTGTTTTTAGGAGTATATAAATATGATACAAAGAAGTGACCGAATAACCACAAAATAAACCATTTCTAGCGCCCTATTAATTCCACTTCCTTAGAAACTGACACTCATTAATGTAATAATTCCATGTCTTAACTAGAACCTACACTAATGTATCTGTCTGTTTGGAACCAACATTGATTTCTTTATTATTATTGTCTGATCATAACAATGACCTGTAACTGTAGATAGAGGAAGGATTTTGCAGTGTTGGTTCTAGTTTAGAAACAAAACAATGACAATGGAACTGCCAGTGTTTGTGCAGACAAGAACTAACAAACAAACAAACAAACAAATGTGATTATCCTTGGTGACCAACAATGACAATGGAACTGCTGATAGTTTTTTGTCACCAAGGACAAGGAGTATCCTTGAGTATCACTGCCATTGTCTGAATCCAAACCAACACTAACGTGTGGGTTATGGAACCGACATGACGAAGACTTCTGTGGTAGTGAAATTAGATACAAACTCTAGTTTAATGTTTAGGAACCTAGCTGCCATGTTAGGGCAATGAAGCATCCAAAGCTATGTTGTGTATATAATTATTTTTGCATGAGTATATAAGAACTTACACATGCATGTAAACCCAGGGTATACAATTCCAGCCGGGTGGATGGTTATGATGAGTCCCATGGCAGTGCATCTAAACCCAGAATTCTTTGAAGATCCACTCAACTTTAATCCATGGAGGTGGCTGGTCAGTGACAAATTAAACCCCAATTATATTGCTACCCATTTCTATCGCCATTATGAAAATACTGACGATCCCAGAAATGCAGGATGAGTCAAAGCGAAATGCACAGAAGAATTTTGTGCCATTTGGGTTAGGCATAAGGGCTTGTCCTGCATCAGAGTTTAGCAAGCTTTTCATGGCACTTTTCCTCCATGTTTTGGTGACAAAGTACAGGTAGTTACTGGCACATGACAAAACTGCTATTTATACATTCGTAGGCTGGCAGCGCTTTGACATGCTTCTGAATTATTTTGAGTATTTGCAGATGGACGAAAATCAAAGGAGGGGAAGTATCCCGCAAGGCAGTCATCATGTTCCCACAGGGATATCAAATTCAACTACTCCCAAGGGCCTAACTGATCATATATATACTTGTGCTCGAGATACCTATATATGTGTGAAATAAAATTGGAATATGATGTTAAAATGCATGGATGCATGCTCAAATAGTACGTACGGTGTGAGAAATGTATCATTGCATATTTGTAAGTGTCCTGTTTCGGTGTGTGAAGATATATATTAAATATACGATGTGATAAATGCATATATGAAATCTGAATGAAAACAATGCATAATGTATATCAAGCTAAATCAAAAAATCTATTTTTTGTGTGAATCTTAGAAAATTAACATTTTTTATTAATAACTTTTCACCTATATCCCATAAGGATCTGTACCTACCCATCCGCAGCACATACCCAGCCCATACCTAGTTAGTCGCTACAATCTCGGCAGTGCTAGCGCCCGAACGTCCGGATAGATGCGCGCGTCCAGACACCCGCATCTGCACTCTGTTTTGCATGCCCACATGGGGGCCCGCGCCGTCCGAACATCGCTCGCGCCTCCTGACCCCACATGGAGACCGCTCACACCCCCTCTATTTCCCCGCTTGGACGCTTGCTGCGGCAGGTGGGTCCCCAACAGCAACACCCTATTTGTTTTTATAACATCCAGATGAAACATTTGTAACATACATGTGAAGACAGATGAAACACTCAAAACATGTGTTTGAAACACTTGCAAAAACACTTGAAAAGCCATTGAAAAACATATGTAGCGTCCATATAAAACACTTACAACATATGTGTGAAACATTTGCAACATCCAGATAAACTCACTTGTAACATAGTTTGAAAAACAGATGAAATATTTGGAATAGACGCTTGCAACATACGTGTACAACCACTGCAACATATGAAACATCCCGATCTATTTTTGCAACATCCACATGAAACAATTGCAACATACCTCAGAAACATCTGAAATACTCGAAACATACTCTTGCAACATTCGCTTTCAAGCACAACATCTACTTCTTGCTTGGACGAATGGAGGCTCGGTGTAGGGCCGGTTGCGTATAAGACCAGCATGCCACAGGCGACACTAGTGGCAGCGATGTGCCGGCAGATATCCATGTACCCTGGTGAACGCGTTCAAGAGATGGATCGAGGGAGGCAAGGGGGGCACGGAGGTAGCGTGGCTCTGGCTGGGTAGAGGGCCACTAGGGACGGCTCACCACGGTTACTGTCCTATTGCCAGACGAGTGGGAAAAAGGGCACGGTGGAGAGGGTGGCCAGCGCCGGGCGATGAGTAGGACGTAGGAGTGAGCGATGCCAGGTGAACAAGAGAGAAAAGTGGATGAGTAATATGGATATTTAGGAGAGAAGCTTGTACGTTCCATGAATAGAGGGATGTGAGGTTGATAGGCTGCCACGTTGCGTCTGGAGATTAAAGCCGTCCAGACAGCCTAATCATATGAGTTCCGCTATAATCTCATCCACCCGGGCCATGTGTGCACATCTTTCCCGTGTCCTGTCCGCACTACTGGTCGCCAAGCGGCAGCTCAGTCAATATTGTGCATACACTGCCGGCTGCATCCAAATCGTCCATGCTTCTAGCTTGTTCTTAGGGTAGCCACATTGTCAGAATAGGAGCATTATGGAGGCGGTCATTATATACCAATTCATAGCAAAGACCAACCAGAGAGCTATGACCTTGCCATATAGAATAGAATAACATTATTTTTTTCTCACTCTCCTTACTCCTACCACGTCACGTTTCCAACAAGCGTCACCGATCAACACATCATGTGGCTGGTCCAGTATTACCCATGAATACATACTTGTCAACCATGACAACCATGACGGATAGGATACGATTGGATATCGATATCATAAATATGCGATTTGATTATTCGGATACGGATACGGTATCGGATGTTGAATATCTAGACTCGAATATGGACAGATCTGAACTCTAAACGGATTCGGTCTCGAATACGATTGGAAATATTTGTACCGTTTTCACCCCTAATAGCAAGACTCATTTATATTACAATAAAGGCCTGGAGCTTACTCTAGTTTCATTGGCATCAAAACACAGCAGCTAGAAGGGCAAAAGATGGCACACATCATGATTTAAGATCTAATTCCCCAGGAAATTTCTTTCCTGACGGCCGACACCGTCAGGGAAAGTGGCTAATACCGTCAGAGAAAGTGATCCGTGACGGTAACCGTCAGGGATAAGCCGTCAAGAATGAACTGACAGGGAAAGTCCACTTTCCCTGACGGAAATCCATCAGCGATTGATTCCTGACGGTTAGAGCTGTCATGGAAGATCTTCGGTGTCAGTTTTTCATCTACCGTCACGGAAACTTTCCCCGTTGGTCACCTACCATCAAGCAAAATCCAAATCTTTCCTATCGTCTCGAAACCGTCAGGGAAAATCTAAATCTTTCCCGTCGGCTACAACCCGTCAGGAGAACGTAGGATCTTCCCTGTCGGTTGCCAACCGTCAGGGCTCCATAAACCATCATTTAACCATTCAAATCAGTGATTCATAACTCATTTAATCATGCATCCTATATGTCACACTAGGTAGTCTTGGTACATATAATCAAATACTCATCATTTAATCATGCATCCACACAAGCGGTAAATGTTACACTCAGTAGTCTTGGTACATATAACCATATCTTAACATTGTACATAGATCAGATAGTACAATGTTCAACAAATCAATCTTAAGCTACATTCTAGTTGTCTTGCAGAATAAACTCAGAAGAGCGAAGCTGCAGTACTACATATGTAAGAAATAGAAGTCAAGTAACTATCCTAACAGGCCCTGTGATGGCAATGCAGCAGCTACTGCACATGTCCGGTCCCTCACTACAATCAAAACAAGATATATAGAACCATTCATGAGATCATCATATGTCATGGATGTAGCCATGAGATTATACTCACAGCAAGTGTAAGTAGAATCTTCCAATTGCAGTTCAGATACAAATAGAGCACTAAAACACTAAAGCTTACGTGCACTTTGTGCAGTGTAGTTTGAAATGCTAAAACAGTCTTGTAGTGTTGTCTGAAACACTAGAACAGTCCTAATAAAACATGTATCTAGCACCATTATGTTACAGAGGTAGGGGAAGACCTGGGACAGATAGAAGCAGGGAAGATGGCAAGTGAATGAAACTCACTAGCTTTGTGTATGCTTTATTATCAATTAAATTCGGGACTGCCCTTGAGTATATTATTCCACTAGTGATGCAAGGACAGAAAATCTATATGAATCATAGATGTAACACCCAAAATTTGCATCACTTTAAAATAGTTGAATTTGATTTATTAGCCTTGTGTGAGCATTTAACATAGGCAAAATAATTCTTTTTGTGAAATTAAAATTTATCTTAGGTCTAAGAACATGTTGCTGCATACATGCTGGTGCATATTGGATTTATATTTGTCTGGATTTTATTGCTTGAGAAAAGGTTTTCAAATCCCTTTTGAAAAGCATTTAAACAATTCTGGAAAATAAAAAGGAAAAGGGAAAAGCATTGCTAGTCACTGTTCTTGGCCGGCACCGCGCGACTGCTCCGGCGCGGCCTCGCACGCCTGCTCGGGGCCATTCCTGGTGCATCCCCGCGAATAAGCTCCGTGCGCGCCGCTCGTAGGCCCTGCTCCGCGCGCGCTGCTGCTCGAGCCTGCTCCGCGCGCGCCGCCCGCACTGGACCATGCCGCGCGCGAGCAGCCCAATCGGCCACCAGCCGTGGGGGTGGGCGGTGGCGGCTCGGCCGGGCACAGCCGGTGGGAACTGGCCGAAGGGCATGCGGGCCATGGCAGCGGCGGAGGGCGGAGGCGGGGAAGGAGGGGCGCGAGGTTGAGCCGGCGGCAGCGAGCGGCAAGAGGCGCGGGGCAAGGGTGACGCCCGACGGGGGAGAGCAGGGAGTGGTAGGACCGTGGGAGCAGTCTACGCCTTGGGGAGTCGATGGAGTGGGCATGGGATCGGGGAGGCGAGGAGTCGGGCTTCACCACGGATGGGGGGTGAAGGGGCCGTGTGTCGCTACGGGAGCCTCAAAATTTTAAAAACTCAATGTACTAAGAGTATATAACAAAAAGTGAAACGGGAGCCTCAAAAGCTATAGTCGTCAAACACTCTCTCTATACAGCTGAAGTTGGCATACATGTCAATCAGATAGCCCTCCAAGCCCTCATCCTCAATCGGCCTGTTCGCTGGTTGGTTTCTGGGCTGATAAGCCCGGCTGGTGCTAGTTTGTTGTGAGAGGAAAACACTGTTGGCTGACTGATAAACCCTGGCTCAAAACCAACAAGCAAACAGGCTGAATGTCATGCCTTATAAGATAACCATGGCTTGTTTTACCAATCTGAAGGTCCCTGTATCTGATGCAGCATAGAGAGCTACAGTCAATGTCACTGAATCAACTGTAAAACCTGATTTCTGCACATCTCTCCAAGTTGATTTGACATGTTCCACAAACCTAGCCCACTTACCTTCAGTGCCTACCGGAGATCACCATCAGTGAAGGTCCTAAACAAATGATGCTCTTCATTATCCACAAGCAGACAACCACAACCTTTACTGGTGAGCTCCGTGAGTTGGTCCATTATCAAATCTCCTTCCTAGCACAGAGGAAGTTCATTCTGTTTCTTCATAACATCCTTAACCTGCAGGGTGTTTGTGTATAAGAACAAAGAGTCTAAAATTGGCACCTAACCTATAGAAACAAGAAAATGACACACATGCTGATGCTGGTTCAATGAGAACACCCAAAGAAATCAGATATTTTGGAAAACAATATCTAAGCTTGATTTGATTTTCAGTAACTATTTTGTATTTGACAAGGATTTCATTCAAACATGTCATGTTAACCATTGCCACTATTAGACAATCGACAATACAAACAAATGACGAGGAGCCAGTGGCGGACCCAGGATTTTAGAGTAGGGTATGCCCATGGCAAGAAAATATTTTGATGAACAACATAAAAAGTTCACCTCTGGATTTGACAGAACATAGCAAAGGCAAAAGGGATTTGAATTTTGATTACCTCTGGACGAAGAAATTAAATCAAGGTCGGACAGTTGAACTTCGGAGCAGAGAACTGGAGCAGTCGGGCTCGCCAGCTCCTGCGGCTCGGGTCGCGCCGAGCGAGCAGCTCTGGCTCCGCAGCTACCAGGGGGAGGGGGGCGCCGGCGCCGCGGCGCGATTCCCCGTCCGTCGAACGGTCAGCTGCTGGCTACCCTACCCCTACGGCAGCCTGATGGGTTTGGGGAGTGGGGAATTGGGGATTTGGGAGTGGGAAGGCCAGATGGGCCATTGGGCCGTCCGGCTAGGTGTGGCCTGTGGGGGAACGCGCACGGACTTCCCGGTGCGCTGCCCGTCGGGGAGATGACGGCAAGTCGCTGGGAGCTCGGAGGCGACCGCGCCCACGTGAGCGGCCACCTCGGCAGCACAGGGGTGAAGAGCGGAGGTGAGGGAGGGGCCGGAGGGCGGCGCACGGGGTGGAGGAGCGCCCAGTCAAGCGGGGTGTAGTTCCTACGCTCCTCTACAAAGATGCTCTCTACAATGCTGTTCCTACGCTCCTCAAGCATCATGTCTGCCACCTGCTTAGTGATTGCCGTCTCCCTCAGCTGACCCCCAATCTCCTGAGATAACTGCACTCCAGGACCGAAGTGCACTACATTGTTATAGCCAAGCACGGTCGCCTCCTCATTCAGATCAGCCACCTTGCCCTAGAGGGTGGAAACCGGGGTGTAGTCAGGGTTGTCAGGCGAGCCGGGGGTCTCCTCTGGTGGGAATGGCGGCAGGGAGAAGGACAGGGGCCTGCACACCATCTTGTGGCACATTGCCGAGGCCTCACCGAGCATGGGATCCCAGCCCATGGTTGTCCGCCACGACTCCACCAATGTCATCGCTGCATAGTCCCTTGTAAAACTCCATCATTGGGTCCGGGTGCAGCACTGGCGGGGATGGCGCACCACCCACGACATGCAGACCCGAGAGCAGAGCCGAGCCCAGGTCATCGATCACCGGGGCTGCCTCCGTCTCGCCGTCATTGCCATTGCACCTCTCCTGTCCGGCTACTCTGAGAGGTGACCGCGAGCGGCGACGCTCCCAGTCCGCGTCCTCCCTGCGCGGGGGGTCCCGAGCTCTAGGCGAGCCCCGAACACCCCGCACAGCGCCTCTGCCGCGATCCCCGTCCATAGGCACCTCCTGATCACCAGCGTCCCTGCGCCTATACGCCGATGGGGAGCGAGTGCGCTCCCTGCTGCCACCAGCACTGGCGCTTCCTCCGACCCGACGTAGAATGTCGAAGGCCTGCCGCCCGCGCTCCAGAATCCCCCGGGACGGCACCCAGGGGCCGTGACCGTCGTCGTCATCCTGGTCAGGGTGGCGCCGCCGGTGCTCCTGCAGCTGCAGAGCATGGCATGGCTGTGCGCGGGCTCTCGGACGGTGGCCGTCGATGACCCCCGGCACCCAGTCCTCGAAATCAAAGATCTAGGGGTACTCCTCCGATTCAGACGACCCAGAGGATGGGTGCCCGCTCTGGGCCGAGCTCGGCGTGCGATCACGCGGGGGACTCCAGTCTTCAATCCGGTCTAGGTGGATGATGTGGTTGTGAGATTGCCCCCTAGGAGGAGGGGCCACCTCCCTGTTCTACTGCAGCAGGCCACCCAGATCGGGGGACTGCCCTGCGCCCCTGCCCCGTCGGAAAGATGGTCAACCGCTTGGTGCGGCGGAGGAAGTCCGGGTTCCACATCCAGGCCCAGCAGAAGAAGATGTCAGTGGCGTCCTGCCTGAATGTGGCGTACTCGATCTTGTCGAGAAGAGGCAGTCGTCTCCCAGCACGCACCGGGCGACCTGGGGGTTCCAGGCATGAATCAGCAGGTTCTCGGTGGCGACCCACACACGGTACCACCTCCCGTGCTGCGTCTCGGTCCATGGCAGGATGTCGAAGTGGATCCCGCGGACACGCAGGATGCCTGCCTGAACCGCCATGTCACGCTGCGGCGGGTAGTCGAAGAGGACCATGACGTGCTCCGGACGGTGGCGTGTGACCCTGGCCTCGTAGCTCGGGATGCGGATCCTGCTACTGGAGGCCAGAGCCACCTCGCCCATGCTGATGTTGAGGTACTTGATGTCGGCCCGGCGGGCGACCAGCAGGATCGCCCTGGAACGAAACTTGTCGACCTCGTTGGCCATGGTGGCAAACGAGATCACCACAGCAGCACCCTCCTCCGGGAGGTTTTCCGCCATCCCAGGAAAGTAGGCCATGTCTCCCTCCCCACCAATCTACGCGGCCTGACCCCCCCCCCTCAGCAGCACCGGCTTCGTTGATTGGCGGGAAGACGAGACGGCTGTGGATGGAAGGAGGTTGTTCCTCAGTGAAGGAAATCCTAGAGTGGATGCTAGGCTTAGGTAAACGGAGTCTGGATTGGATATTAGGACGTTTAGCCGCTTCTTTCTTCTCCGGACAGTTGCGGGAAGATGGCCGAAACGCCAGCAAGCTAAGCAACGGAGTGGGTCACGGCAGTTCGCTAACTTGTGGTCGCTACCAAGACACCTGAAGCACCTTCCAGCGAACGTGTTCTTATAGCCCGCCGGTGGCCCCGGCCTGCCCCGGATAAGCATCGTGCCATTGAAGGCCGAGGACGAAGACGGGAAGGAGCGCCCACTCCTCTGGAATCTCGAAGTCCCTGCTTGCCATTTTGGTTGCGCATATGGTCGAGCAGACGCCGGGCGAGGAGGAGTACGGGCGGCGTCGCAACAAGTCATCCTGACCGCCGAGGCCCGAATGGGAGCGTTCGGCGCCTCGGGACGATACAACGCAGAGGCCGGCGCGTGAGAGTGAGGACGGAAATGGTTAACCTGATGCCCGCCGGACAGTCGCGTGCCCTGGAAGCCCGGTGGCGTGCCCTCAGTAGCTGCCGCAATAGATGTCGCCGCGCTCTACCCGTCCCCATCAGCAGCCGGCGGACGCGCCTGCTGGTGCGCCGGTAGCAGCAGCCATAGTAAAGGCCGTGGTGGTCGACGCGTCTCCATCAGCGTCCGCGGACGAGACACCACGCTCCGCCCGCACCTCTGGACACACCGGATCTCCGTCATTGCTCTTTCCCACTTTAGCGGTAGTGCCGCCACCCGCCTCTGCTGAAGTAAGTCGCTTCATTTCGCTCTAATCCAGCGGACTAAAGACTAAAGACGCTCCCCATGCCTGGCCAGGAACCCGATGCCCCGCCCTGAAGGCCTGGGAACACCGGCTCCGTGACTTCAATCGTAGCTGCAGGGCACCGATTTGACCGAAGGCACCATCCTCGTCGTCTATGGAGCCCCAGCAAGGTTTTAAATTTCTAGCTAGCCTCCGCTATCTCCGGCTATAGCTGCTTGAGAAGGATTTAGCTAATGTTTTTTTACGTACAAGTTAGCCCTTAGCTGCCGCTATAACCGGCTATAGCCTGTTTTCGGACACAAAAAGCTAAATAACATAGCCGGCTATTTAAAACCTTGAGCCCCAGTCGAGCTGCTCCACTGCAGCCTCCTCTCCCGCGAGCTCGTCCTACGAGACAGCGACCGCGGCCGCGGACCCGACCTCAGCATGCCCAGATCCATCCAACCCGAACGGGCAACCCTGAGCGGGCAAGGTGGCGCCCAGCTAGGTCACTGTGGGAGAGGTATCAGGCGGGGTCGGGGGGTTTGGTTTTGGGCTTGGGCTGGTGGCCGGCGGCGCCGAAGCGGGCGCCGGCCGGCGGTGAGGGGGGGGGGGGCGCTCTCGCTCACAAGGTCGTAGACTCATCGTCCAAAGCAGTTAAGAGTCACTGTGATGTTTATATTTGTAATAAAAATAGTATTTCATGGTCGTGGCCCTCTACGTCTGTCTGCAGCTTTTTCTGAATAAACTATGGAGAAGAAAGATGCTTAATTCTTGGTGCAATCACCAGGTATCTGGCGATCTCTCTATAAAAAAGCCCCCCCTGGGTAAACAAGCCCAGCTATCATCATTCAATTCAGTATCATCAGTAAACTGAACTACGCTGCAGCCAAGGGAAGCTCTGCGCCCACTACGCTGTCGCTGCAGTGATGGCTCACGCTCATGGCCACCACGAGGAGCTGCTGCAGGCGAAGTCTCCACCACAGGTGGCCCTAGTGCCCTCTGTCCTTCTCGTCTGTCCTCTTCTCGTCCTCCTCGTGTGCCGCCGCTTTGGAACGACGGCCACAGCAAGTGCCAGAGAGCAGCTGCTGAGCAGGCTGCCTTCGCCTCCAAGCAGGCTCCCCATCATTGGCCACCTGCACCTTGTCGGCACCCTACCGCACGTCTCCCTCCGTGACCTCTCCGCCAAGCATGGCCGCGATGGGCTCATGCTCCTCCACCTCGGTGCCGTCCCCACGCTCATCGTCTCCTCGCCGAGCGCCGCCCAGGCCGTGCTGCGCACGCAAGACCACATCTTCGCGTCCAGGGCCTACTCCCCCGTCACCGACATCCTCTTCTACGGCTCCACGGATGTCGTCTTCTCGCCCTACGGCGAGCATTGGCGCCAGGTCAAGAAGATCGTCACCACACACCTCCTCACCAACAAGAAGGTCCGGTCCTACCGCCATGCACGCGAGCATGAGGTAATAACCAATTAACCATGATATATATATATATATATATATATATATATATATATATATATATATATATATATATTGTTCAATAGATGAAGTTGATTGCCTGAAAAATATTCACAACAGGTGAGGTTGGTGGTGGCTAAGATCCGCGAGGCGGCCACCGCAGGCACCGCTATTGACCTAAGCGAACTGCTCATCTCCTTTGCCAACGATATCGTTTGCCACGCAGTGTGTGGCAAGTTCTTCAGGGAGGAAGGCCGGAATAAACGTTTCCGGGAGCTCGTTGAGGCGAACTCGTCGCTCATAGGGGGTTTCAACCTAGAGGACTACTTCCCGATGCTGGTGAAGCTGGACATCATCAAGAGGATTGTATGTGCGAAGGCACAAAAGGTGAACAAGATGTGGGACAACTTGCTCAATACACTCATCGATGACCATGCAAGCAAGCCAGCACCAGAACGTGACGGGGAGGAGAGTGACTTCATCGATGTCTTGCTCTCCCTTCAAGAAGAGTACAACCTCACTAGAGATCATATTAAGGCACAACTGGTGGTATATGATGACGTCACCTCACCCACAACTACCGCCTACATGTATATAAAAATATATACTTATTCTTATATATATGTTTCCATATGCAAGTAGGTCATGTTTGAAGCTGGCACAGATACAGCATTCATAGTGCTGGAATGTGCGATGGCTCAGCTCATGCAAAACCCCTGCCTCCTGAACAAGCTACAAGACGAGGTGAGAAGCACTATAGCCAAGGGAAAAGAGATAGTTACGGAAGACGACCTTAATAGTTTAGCCTACCTGAAGGCAGTCATCAAAGAGACACTCCGACTCCATATGCCAGCACCGCTCCTTGTGCCCCACCTATCCATGGCCGATTGCAACATAGAAGGGTACACGATACCTTCGGGAACACGTGCCATTGTTAATAGCTGGGCTCTTGCAAGGGATCCTAGCTATTGGGAGAAAGCGGACAAGTTCATGCCTGAGCGGTTCATCGAAGGCGGTAGCGCCACAGCTATGGACAATAAGGGAAACAATTTCCAATACTTACCATTTGGGGCAGGGCGAAGGATGTGTCCAGGAACCCACTTTGCAACTTCCACTATTGAAGTGATGCTTGCAAACCTTATCTACCACTTCAATTGGGAGCTACCTGTGGAATTAGCAAAGAAAGGTATCGATATGACTGAATCATTTGGGGTGACAGTGTGTCGTAAGGAGAAACTCCTCCTTGTCCCTATAGTTCCACAAAATTAATGCATTAGTCTAGAGTCCTTTATGTATGCAATAGATTGTGCACTACCTATCATAATTGTATCATAATACTTTTGGGTTTTGTACTTGTTAAATCACTAATACTAAATAAAAAAAGCATGCATTGCATCCTTACACCATGCAACAAACTGTTTTCATATTTGTGACCGGAAATTTACTAACAAAGGACTAGAACAATAAGAGGATGAATATGAGAGCAAAAACTTCTTCACACAATACAAGAAATGCTTATGTCCAAACTTAAATAGAAAGACAAAATAAATAAAAGATAGAATAAAACATAAGGGAAAACATAAGTAAGACAAAGGAAAAAGGCACATAAGACATCACATGAATACTACTCGAACACCTAAAATATACGCGTAGAGTACCTCACAGATACTATGTGAATAATCAAAGATACATAAATAACATAAATAGAAAACATCAATAAAAAATAATACAAAGCATAAGGAAAACCAAGAAAAAATAAAAAAGCCATATAGTAGAGAAAATTAAAAAAGAACATCACAGCGGAACTATTTGACAACATAAAATATACCGTACAACATCTCATGAGTAATATGTAAATACTTAAAGATAATCATGAAACATCCTATTTATACTACGTGGACATCCTAAAATACATGAAAGAACATCACATGTATGCCACTTGAACATCTGTCGCACCCAGTTTTAAGAACAAAACCAGATACACACCATATGTGAGCCCAGGAAGTCAAATCTCACATATAGCTACAAATAAAGGTAATATCAATAGACAATGCTTAAATACATAACGTATTAGTATAAAGAATATAACCTCAGAGTATAGACAGCGTAAAGACAACTCCGATCTTCAAGCGAAGACTCCAATACCACAGGGACAACTGACTGGTTGATCACAAGCCTAATTCCTCCAAACTCTAGCAATCTGGTACCCATCCGGGATTTTTCCAAATATGTGTAAAATAAAGCAAGCGTAAGTACATGTCATACTCAACAAATATAACATGGGGTTCACGAGGCTCAAAAGGCTGACACTGGTTAACTATGATTAGCTTTTAGTGAGTCATGATTTTAGCAAAGGAGTAGCAACAAGTTTATCAGAAGCCCATATAAACACATGATCAGGTAAACATGAATAATGAATAGCATAAACAATTAACCATTAGTGAGCATCTTTATCATCCATATCATTAGTGTCCATCATCTATTCCGTAAGGGTTCCAAGGCCGCTCGTGACCGTGAGCACGGCTGATATACCAGTTTTACACTCTGCAGAGGTTGTACACTTTCACTATGAGTTGTGATTTACCCTTTCACCCGAGGTGATCAGCCTCTTGACCCACTACCAAGGAAGGTCGGCAGGGTTCACTATGAAACCTTTCAAAGGTTCGTCTAACAAGTTAGGGCCGCTAGGTTTCTGTGGCCTGCGAATGTAGAGCTCCCCTTCCGGCAGGCACAATGACGCGCAGCCTATACACTGACGGACAGAGGCCGCACTATATTCAACCCGGAACACACCCCTCTTGCGCCATAAAGGTAACCACTAACAAGCTAGAAAAGGTTCTCATACTGAGCTAAAGCCAGAGCCATGTAGCCCTCACAGCTGTACTGTAAGTCCCGGATGATCACTTACAGATAAGTCCTTAGGGAGAGGAATCTAGAGCACCATAAAAACAGCCCAATGCTCTAGCCCCCTTGTTCCATGTTGCTAAAAAGCATCTTTTAATGTTTATTGCATATACCATTAGTCAAGTTACAAGATCATGGTTGTAGTTGAGCACTAGCATCATACTACCCAATGCAATACCCCAAAGGTATCAAGAAATCCAGGATATCAAATAGCTATGAAAATTACTATGGTTGCCAAGGTTGACACATGCAGTATGAATTAAATGATTAAAGGTATATAGGACAACAAGGAAGATCCCATGCTATACTTGCCTTAAAACATCGATCCTTCGGTAAGCTTTAATCTTCAACGTTCTTCTTCTTCTTGATCACCACGTATACCTCACCGACTGGACATGATCATATAGCACCACACAAGCATCCATACAATCATACACGAAGCAAACAATAGATCTAAATTAGAACAATACACCAAACATCAAATTAAGATGAAAAGTTTGTAAAACGAATCTACGTCTCGCTACGTACACACAGACGCGAAAACACGCTAATCGGAACTACGGTTGAAAAGATACAACTACCAAAAGATTTACTTTACACACGAAAAAGAAAACTATAGGATTCATTAACTATATAAATGCTTATATAAATTGGATTAAATCAAATTTAGGTTTGAGTTATAAAACTAAAGTGAAACAAATCATATTCTATTTATAAAATCCAGTTGCATAATTGTTATTTAAGATATGATTCAAATCATGAAATTCTAGTATTAGTGACATGATAAACATTATTACTAACGCGTAGATCTTGACGCTATGAATCTAACGCAACTTGAATGGACTAAAACGGATCTAAGACGCAGAAGATATGATTTAAACAAGATTTCTTTTAGTCAAATATTAGATTAAATCTAATCACGAATTTTAAAAGTTAAAAACATACTGAACAGTAGTATCAACACGTAGATTATAAAATTACGAACCTAACGCAAGTTGAACGGATCAAATCGGAGTTAAAACGGAGAAGTTATGGCTAAAACAAAATCAGTGGCAAATCTGTAATTAACTGAAAACGTATTTTAGACTTAACCGAAACGAAATACGCTTTCAAATGAAGAAAACCAAATCTGAAAACATGTTTTGGACTGTGGGTTTATTTATCAAAAACAGAGGGACTCTTTAGCAAAAAGAACAGCGAAGGGGTAAGTTCTAATCTGGACCATTGATCTAAAAACGGACGGCTAAGGATGATTACGTATTCCTATTGTATTTCAAGGTTTATTTTTGTAAAGAAAAACGGCCACAATAAAGCATGACGTGGAAGATGAGGTCATCAAGCTAACTAGCAGATCAGCACAGCTTAACGCATATGCAGGCTCACGCCGGTGGTGCCATGGCCGGTGCTTCGACACAGCAGCGTCCAGAGCTCTCCAGAACAGCTAGAGAAAAGGCTAGGGCCCCGGTTGACCAGAATGAGAGCAGGGATACTGAGAGAGCGACGGCGAGCTCACCTGAACACTGAACGGGGATGGACCGGAGGCGGCACCGGGCTTGGCAGAGCAGCAGCGACTTCCACAGGGTAAAGCTCGTCGGCTAGCTCGAGTTGACGGAGAAACAGCAAGATGCCGCGACGGCTTCGATGGACAAGCTCGGCTCCTCGGCGAGATTCAACTGGGCAGCAGCGCGAGCTCGGGCATGGACGGCGGACGCTGGCGTTAGCGGCTTTGGCGGCTCGGCGAAGGAGACTGCGGTGCTGGAGGGCGGAGTATGGAGGCAGCGGCGGACTCCCGGCTCGGAGGCGGCGCTAGATTGCGGCACGCGGCTGGGCGCTCGGTATTTATGGCCAGGAGCAGCTTGGGGCGCAAGGCAAGGGAGGAGGCGTGGGCGGTGCGGAGTCGGCGGCGGCGGTCGTGCATCGTGATGGATTGGTTTGTTACCATAGGTTTGGAAAATGATACGATAGGCTGAGTCTGCTATTTATGGACATGCACGCGGTAAACGACAAAGATGGATATTGAGTCCAGGAGTCCTGGCGCGTGCGGTGTTTAGTTAAGGAGGAAATATAGTTCGGTTCCTCTTTGGTAGCAACAGAACAAAAGCTAGCATCAGGCATTCAGGCTGACGTCTATCTGCTATAAGAATAAAGGATATGGCCTAGTTGCTTGCATCTTCAGATTGTGCCACCACGTCAAAGCAAAGTGCGAGGACTCCAGTATCAGCAGGAGACCGATTTGAGAAAGAGCCAAAGGATTTTGAGATCAGATAGTTTAGGATTAGAATTAATTATTTCCGCGATAATTTCTTTGTATTAAAAAAACCAGAAAAAAATTAGAAAATTTCACGAGAAGTTTGTAGAGATATGTTGATGGACGCTGAACACAAATGAGGGATTTTCAGCAGAAGAAAATGATCTTGGAAAACTCCAAACGAAAATATTAGAGTCGAGAAAGCAAGAGCTTGTTAGAGGTTACCTTTATGGCGTAAGAGGGGCTTGCCACGTTGGGTATAGGACTGCCTCTGTTCCTATGTGTATAGCCACGATGGATATGTGCCATAGGAAAGGGGGTTCCTACATCTACCTGCCGAGGAAACCTAGCGGCCCTAACTTGTTAGAGAAACCTATGAAATGGCTTCATAGTGTACCATGCCCGCTCACCTTGGCAGTGACATGGGAGTAATTAACCCGGGCATATGGGAATCACGACTCGCGGTGAATGTGCACCACCTCTGCAGAGGGTAACAAACTGTTATAACAGCCGTGTTCACGGTCACGAGCGGCCCAGAAAACTCACAGAATAATTGGTTACTCGATGTTGTTCATTTATGATGGTTTATGATGATATGATCCAAATGATGCTGATATCTAATTAAGTGGATTTAAAAGGGAGCTTAAGCACAACTTGACAATCACTGATGATAAAATCTTGACTTACTAAAAGTGCTAACAGCAGTAAACCAGTGTCATCCTTTTTGAGCCTCATGAATCCCCATGTTATCTTGTTAAGTATGGGAAGTACTTACGCTTGTTTATTTTCTTTATTTGGATAAAAATCCTGGATGGGTTACAGATGACAACGTGTATGAGGAGTTTCCTGAGGATTATTAGGCTTGTGGGCAACCAGTTGACCTTCCCTATGATGGTGTTCCACGAGAGAGAGTTATCTTTCATTTTCCGCTGTGATGTATAAGACTAAGTTATGTTATTATCGTGATGTAAGATATACTGTGATGATACTCTTTTATAATTTGTCAGCTTGTATGTGTGATTGATCCCTGGGCATACATGAGTTAGTGCATTCAATTTTATCCTTAAAATTGGGTGTGACAAATTGGTATCAGAGCCAGGTTGACTGTAGGACGCAAGCCTAGTTAGAAACGGTCGTATTAGCATCTTTGCTCCTCTGGTTTCTTACTTACTGTCTTATTCTTGTTATTTTATTAAAACATTTATGTTTTTCATACCTTAATCTATTATATAAAATTGTTGATTCTAATTCTATCTCACTTTAAATCTATAGATGTCTCATAACCCGAAGACTGCCCGCCTCAGCACTGCTGCCTACCGTGCCTTGTTCACCCCACGTGCTCCATAGGCGGAGAAGGAGATTGTGATCATCTCCGACGATGAGGAGATGGCTACCCCGACACCTGCACCTGCTCCTACTCCAGCTGTTGCACCGGTCTATCCTGTTGTAGCTATACCTGAGGAGTCATCAGCTACTTCACCTACACCTGCGCCATCCCCAGTTGTCCCTGTGGTGGATGAGGAGATAGGCTGGAAGTGCAAGTACTACTTCAAGCCAGCCCCAAAGACGGCCTACTACCACACCCTCCTCACCCATGTGCTGGACGACTACTACCCCGATCTGCACGCCTCCATCAGCTATCATTGTGCAGAGTACCAGCATCCTTTGGAGGCAACCTTTTGGAAGGTAGAGCTGGTGGTTACTGCATGGAATGATATAAAGAATGGACATGAGGTGGAGACTGTCCACCGTGCCACTGCCAGGAGAGCCCATGCCTTGGATGGCATGGAAGATGCAGCGCAGGACGCCTACATCTACTACCATGGCCGTCGTTTTGAGGCCACGAGGGAGGATCGTTTCAGGTTCCTTCCTCACAATGATCATGAGGGTGTTTGGCAGATCTTGGCTCCACTAGAGAGCGACCCAACTCTAGAAGCAACAGTGCAGCATGTCCATGCCATGCAGGGGGTGGATGAAGAAGTCAAGGGAGAGCTACGTGCATCATAGAGGGCCAGGAGACGCCTCCAGAAGCAAGTTGATGAACTACGTGCTCAACTTGGGCAGCCACCGATCTACAAGAAGAAGCGCTGGTCGTTCACCATGATTGACACCGCCCCATAGGTGTTAGGTGCCTTGATTAAGATTACTACGTTGTTAGTTCGAGTATCATGTCTAGTCTTGTTGTGTCTTTGTGAACTTTAGTGATCAGATGTATTTAATTGTGAACTTGGTTGATTTGGAGTTTGGTTGTTTGCTGGAAGTTTGTGGGCATGTCAACAACTTCCTTAGATTGGAACCTTGAGTTTAGATGATGATCTTAATGTAGATGGTTTGCTTTAGCTTAACTCTGCTGTGCTGTTTTCTAGAGCAGCCTGTGATCTTTATGTTGTATCTCGAAATCTGGGCTGTCAAAAATTCTGAAATTTTTGTGGAGATAACTAGACTTCTGTATCTTTCAAATGTCTCTAGAATCACGTCAATAGCTGTTCAGGTTTGTGAGATCTAGCTGTCACAAGTTGTGGTTTCTGCGCAGACTGGAACCCAGAACAGATTCGGTTTAGCTCTATTTTTGACCATGTGTGTGTCAGAATCTGTAAACGTGATCTAAATAAAAGTTGTAGCTGATCTCCTAAGCTTTCCAACCGTTCCTGGTACACCTCTGTTGGATCTCTGAAACTCAAGTTATGATAGATTTACTGAACTGCTGTTTTTGGAATCTTGTCCAGAAAATTCTCAGCATTGTTTCTTATCTTTTGTAAGCTCTCTATAATTTGAAAATCTCTAAAATTTGCGCATTTGTTGGAAAACAGATGGCCGCAAGAGGAGGAAGAGGTAGAGGCTATGGTCGTGGGCGTGATGCTCTCATAAATCCACCACCACCGCCACCAGTGACCATGGAACAATTAATGAGAATGCAAGCGCAGTTGATGCAAGCTATGATGCAGCGCTTGGATAATGAACCTGCAAGAGGACCACCGCCTGTTCAGGTCAAGGAGAAGCATGGAGAGTTTATGAAGGGTCGTCCACTGGTGTTCACTCATGCCTCAGATCCTATGGAGGCAGATGATTGGTTGCGTGCTATAGAGAAGCAACTTAACATAGCACAATGCAACGATCTTGCTTGAGAAGGTGTTGTATGCTTCTGGTCAACTCTAGGGAGCAGCTCAGGATTGGTGGGATTCTTTCCAGTATGGACGTCCCAACAATGCTCCTGCTATCACCTGGCAGGAATTCAAGGACAATTTCTGGTCTTATCATATCCCTGATGGACTCGTGGAATTGAAGCAGGAGGAATTCAGGTCCCTCAAGCAAGGATCCATGACTGTGGCGGAGTATACCGGAGGATCCCAACAACCCAGTTTTCTGAGCAGTATTCTGTATGCCTACATTGGCATTATCTAGTCATCATCCAAGCAGTGCCAAAGGGGCATCCTGCAGCGCTCCCAGTTCTTTGGCATTACCTTGCACAGCCATCCTAGATAGTGCCAAAGCGGCATCCTGCAGTGCTCCCAGTTCATTGGAAATCACATTGACATTATGATCATTCAGCCTAGACAACACCAGTCCAGCATCAAGAGGATCTGTCATCTAATGTTAAAAGGGTAGCAAAAAGGGTAGCAAAATAGGAACGCCATGACCCATAATGACATTGGCCTCACCGATCACATTGGTCCTAGTGCAAAAGCTCCTGCAACATTGTCAAGTGCATTCCTAGCCACACCCATATGATGGTTCCCTCCTCCTATCACTCCCTGCTTCAATCCCAACTGACCACCAAGTTGAAAATCTTCCACCACCAAGTTTACTTTAGCATAATTGGACACAACAAAGTTCTGAAATCCAAAATGTGGCAAATTCTGGTTCTCCATAGCTTCATTCAGCACATCTTGTTAGTTTATTTGTTTTTCTTCAATATTAACATGCTATAGAGGCAGCTTCCTCTAGTCTAGTCTCTTGCAGTTTTTTTTGCTAATATAAGGTTGATACTTCTTGAAACTTAAGAGAAGTAGGTATGTTAAACAATTCACATGTGGTTTCATAAAGAAAGCATTACTAGTTCGCCAATATAACCACTTGACATCAAAAACTTATTTAGATTCAAGCTTAGCTTGATAGGAAAATGACCCATGCTAACCAACTATCCAAATAGAACAAAATTGCCTAGCCTTGAAGATTATTTACTACTAGACCCAGAAGACTCTTCTAGACTCTGAGCAGAGCTTCACTCTAACTCAATTCCCACTACTAGCCTAGCTACTACGGTAGAGCTCAAGGATGAGCTTGATCTTTACTGGAGAGTGTTGCTTCTTGATAGTGATGCCTTCCCCATAGCTCAACTCCCCTATTTATAGTGTTCTGGAGCTAGGGGGTACTTCTAGGAGTGAGGGGAAGGTCAGTGGAGAGGGTGGACATCGGACGACACCTAGGGCAACCGCTAACCCCTTGGATCCATCCAATCCAACGGTGATGGAGAGCTCCATGATGGCGGTTATCCCTATCCTAAGTCATTTGGAAGGTCAGTGGGGTGTTTGAGTGGCTAGTGATGGTCCCTCCAATCCAAGAGAGGTCCATCCAACACCCTTGGATGCCACTGACTCAAATCAACGGTTGAGGGGACTCCTAGGTGTGCTTCCTTGCTCCCCCATGGATCAATGACATGCCAGGGGGAGTGGAGGCGTCGGGCAATGCCGTGGTGTGGGTCCTAGCCTCCCTGTCACATGTGGTTCCTTCTAGAAGATGTTTTCTTCAATATTTTTGACCATTTTGCCCATGTATGCAAATTCTTCAAGTGCAATTGGAATTAGGTCATTTATAAACATCAAATGCTACATGTGGTGTGATTTACCTTCACTTTAGTGGAATGTCGATGGTCAAACATGGGGTTTAGTGACCATCAACAAGCTCCCCAAGCTATCCGTTTGCTCATCTCGAGCAAAGATGTGGATTTAGTATTTGGATCAAGAGTTGCTACAATGTTAACGTGCGGTAAAAACTTGTATACAAACCAACACTCTATCTCTTGCATTGAATAAGTTGGTACTTAGAGACTCACCCATCTTACCTTAGTCATATGGGGCTTATAGCCTTCACCTTGTCCTGAGAGATCACAAGACATACCAGCTTGATGGAGATGCTCCTTCTCCTCCTTTGGTTTGATCGAACTTTTCATAGATTTTTGAGTTTTTAGAAAGAAGCATGCTCAAGTTCCTCCAATGGTACTCTCAAATCTCTCAAAGGTGTATGAATCCTCACCAAGGCCATAGAACTCAACCTTCACATTCCTATCATAGTGCTTATGTGGATTTCATGGGTAGAGGATGAATGTAAGGCATACTTGTATTGAATATATTGTTAAGTCAACACTTGGATCACATGAAGCAACAAGTCATGCAATTAGATCAAGATGTCCTTTGATGATCTTCCTCTCTCTAGCATCTTTGGATGAGAATTAACTGATTGTGACAATTATAGTCTTTTTCTTGTCATTGTACCCCTTCTATGACACAGCAGTGACGATATGGCTGTGGTCATAGAAGGTGGGTCATAATCCCCCTTCTGTGACTAACAGACCCAGTTGTCATTAATCTTAGTGACAATTGCACGTTTGTCACCAGGTTATGACGATGGTATTTGTCACTATATTTGTCATAACATATTTGACGGGACGTTGACAAGTGTCCATTGATATCACGTGGCGCGCGACGTGGCACAGGCAGTATGACGAAAACGAATTGTCATAAAAACGAATTTAGCCCAGTTGGCCCATATAGCATGGGCTGGTTTTTACAATTATAATTCGAATAAGCCCAATTGGCCCATATGCTGGCCGATCATTTTTTGGCCCATTTGTTGACAGCCTTTTTTTTACCATACTGGCTCAGTAATATTCCAGCCCAGTTTGCATCTAATTTTATGACCTAAGCCCATATAAATAATCATCATAAATAATAAACCATATATAATTTAATAACAATAATAATTAGACATCCAAATAGATCATTTCCTCCATAATTTAATGGTTCATACAACAGTTCTAACCATTCAACAGCGATACAAATGAATCACACCATCAAAATACAAGATCATCAACAGCCGACAGTTCTACAGGTCACCAAAGTTCTACAAGTCCACCAAAGTTCACTAACAGATCATCAGATCACAGTACCAAACATACATCCATCGAAATAAAAATAGCAGCCACATAGCTATGTTCGGCTGCTTGTCAAGGCAACAGCTGCTGGCTGTCAACACAGCAGAGGCAGCTACAGCAGCAGCAGGGCAAAAATAAAACAGATAGGTGACTACAAATTGTTCCAGTCATAGCAACAATAGCATAGCAAAAGTTGCAGTCACCACCAGATCACCAACAACAGCAGCCACCCTCCAGTCACAGTTCCAGTCACAACAAAAGCAGCAGCCACGCCAAACTCCGGTCATAGTTCCAGTCACACCAAACTCCAGTCACAGATCACCAAAATGAGTCGAACCTGCAAAAAACTTGGAGCCTCAGCCACCATCCAGATTGCAACTGTACTATACCAGGTCACCAACTTTCAATTTAGAGATTAACAGAAGTGACCGAATATGAAGATGTGTACCTGAGCAAAGCCAAGTCAAGGAGGAGCGGTCTGATGAGTGACCTGACTTTGTCCAAATGCTATCATCTGCCGAACGAGGTTCTGAGTATCTGTTGTTGCCTTCTTCAGGTTGTCAATCTCCTCAGCTTGTTTCTGAGCTTTTGCCTCTGATTCTTCTGCCTGGGCTTCCAACCTCTGGAGCTTTTGCCGAAGTCCGGCAGATTCTTCCTTCTCAACCTCCAATTGAGCTTGTAGCTCTTGCATCTATGGTGTAACAGATTTTGGAGCGGCAACAGACTGCTGAAGTCCCACATTACGAAGGAATGTGCTTGACTTTGACAACACTTGGGCAACAATCTCTGTGCAAGTCTTTTTCTGCTCCCTTTCTTGTACTGGTCTTGTCAAAATGGCTTCCATATCATCCTAGCAAGACAATGATTTGTCAAGTTTGAATTTATTTATATGGTTAATTATGCAGTGTACTACAGAAAAAAAAAAGGAGAGGTACTTACTGCAGCTTTCTTGGCATCATCCCTTAAACCCTTAGTTTTGCTGCAATGCGTCAACTTGACTCCATATGCCAGCACCGCTCCTTGTGCCCCACCTATCCATGGCCGATTGCAACATAGAAGGGTACACGATACCTTCGGGAACACGTGCCATTGTTAATAGCTGGGCTCTTGCAAGGGATCCTAGCTATTGGGAGAAAGCGGACAAGTTCATGCCTGAGCGGTTCATCGAAGGCGGTAGCGCCACAGCTATGGACAATAAGGGAAACAATTTCCAATACTTACCATTTGGGGCAGGGCGAAGGATGTGTCCAGGAATCCACTTTGCAACTTCCACTATTGAAGTGATGCTTGCAAACCTTATCTACCACTTCAATTGGGAACTACCTGTGGAATTAGCAAAGAAAGGTATCGATATGACTGAATCATTTGGGGTGACAGTGTGTCGTAAGGAGAAACTCCTCCTTGTCCCTATAGTTCCACAAAATTAATGCATTAGTCTAGAGTCCTTTATGTATGCAATAGATTGTGCACTACCTATCATAATTGTATCATAATACTTTTGGGTTTTGTACTTGTTAAATCACTAATACTAAATAAAAAAAGCATGCATTGCATCCTTACACCATGCAACAAACTGTTTTCATATTTGTGACCGGAAATTTACTAACAAAGGACAAGAACAATAAGAGGATGAATATGAGAGCAAAAACTTCTTCACACAATACAAGAAATGCTTATGTCCAAACTTAAATAGAAAGACAAAATAAATAAAAGATAGAATAAAACATAAGGGAAAACATAAGTAAGACAAAGGAAAAAGGCACATAAGACATCACATGAATACTACTCGAACACCTAAAATATACGCGTAGAGTACCTCACAGATACTATGTGAATAATCAAAGATACATAAATAACATAAATAGAAAACATCAATAAAAAATAATACAAAGCATAAGGAAAACCAAGAAAAAATAAAAAAGCCATATAGTAGAGAAAATTAAAAAAGAACATCACAGCGGAACTATTTGACAACATAAAATATACCATACAACATCTCATGAGTAATATGTAAATACTTAAAGATAATCATGAAACGTCCTATTTATACTACGTGGACATCCTAAAATACATGAAAGAACATCACATGTATGCCACTTGAACATCACATATATCTCATGGAAGCTAAGAAATTAAACTTCTTAATTATAGCAAAGTGAAGAAGAAAAAATAACAATAGAGGGAAAATAGAAAAAAACTTCACAAGAATACTATTTGATGAACCTAAAATATACTTTATAACTATCATAAGTACTGTGAATACTCAAAAATAATTATAGAACGTCCTATTTATACTACGTTGGCATCCCAAGATATATCAAAGAACTTCACATGTATATTATGTAAACCTCACATGTATCAAAGACAATTATTTTGATATGTGATGTAACTAGACAAATGCAAAGGACACTTTCACAAATGCATAAATAATTTCTATAGTTAAGAAAAGTCAGAAATTTTGGCATGTCATATAACTCACACAAGTATCAAAGAAGAAACAGAAGCAAGTAGGAAAAAATAAAAAATCAATGAAAATAAAATGTACAAAAAGATATAATATAAAAGGAAAATGAAATACTAAATAAATAACATATAATAAAAAAATGCATCAACATAGACCTATGCCACACATCCACCTCCCACGTACCCACATACATGCAGTTGTCCGACCTAGTAAAAAATTAGCGGCACAACGAAAAATCATAAATGCATGCCACGCATATGGATGAGATGGTGCTATAGTCCAAGCTCTTGGACACGATGAGTGGCGTGGATATAATACAACAGCAATAACAACAATAAAGCATTTAAGTCCCAAACAAGTTGGGATAGGCAAGAGTTAAAACCCAGCAAAAGCAATCAAGGTTCAGGCACGTGAATAGCTGTTTTTCAAGCACTCCTATGTAAAGCTAAATCTTTGGGTATATTCCATCATTTCAAGTCTCCTTTTATTGCCTCTACCCAAGTCAACTTCGGTCTTCCTCTGCCTCTCTTCACGTTACTATCCTGGCTAAGGATTCCACTACGCACCGGTGTCTCTGGAGGTCTCGTTGGACATGTCCAAACCATCTCAACCGGTGTTGGACAAGCTTTTCTTCAATTGGTGCTACCCCTAATCTATCACGTATATCATCATTCCAAACTCGATCCCTTCTTGTATGACCGCAAATCCAACGCAACATATGCATTTCCACGACACTTATCTGTTGAACATATTGTCTTTTCATAGGCCAACATTCTACACCATACAACATAGCAGGTCTAATCGTCGTCCTATAAAACTTGCCTTTTAACTTCTGTGGTACCCTTTTGTCACATAGGACACCAGATGCTTGGCACCACTTCATCCACCCTGCTTTGATTCTATGGCTAACATCTTCATCAATATCCCCGTCTCTCTGTAGCATTGATCCTAAATATCGAAAGGTATCCTTCCTAGGCACTACTTGACCTTTCAAACTAATATCTTCCTCCTCCCGAGTAGTAGTGCTGAAGTCACATCTCATATACTCAGTTTTAGTTCTACTGAGTTTAAAATCTTTGGACTCCAAAGTCTCCCGCCATAACTCCAGTTTCTAATTTACTCCTATCCGACTTTCATCAACTAGCACTACATCGTCCGCGAAAAGCATACATCACTAAGGCAAATAGATAAGGGCTCAAAGCTGACCCTTGATGTAGTCATATCCTAATCGGGAAGTCATCCGCGTCTCCATTACTTGTTCGAACACTAGTCACAATATTGTTGTACATGTCCTTAATGAGCCCGACGTACTTCGTTGGGACTTTATGTTCTTCCAAAGCCCACCACATAACATTCCTTGGTATTTTATCATAAGCCATCTCCAAGTCAATAAAAACCATGTGTAGGTCCTTCTTCTTCTCCATATATCGCTCCATAACTTGTCTTATTAATAAAATAGCTTCCATGGTTGACCTTCCGGGCATGAAACCAAATTGGTTCATATAGACCCGCGTTATTGCTCTCAAGCGATGCTCGATAACTCTCTCCCATAGCTTTATAGTATGGCTCATCAACTTAATTCCCCGATAATTAGTACAACTTTGAATATCCTCTTTATTCTTGTAGATCGGTACCAATATACTTCTCCTCCACTCGTCAGGCATCTTGTTCGATCGAAAAATATGGTTGAATAGCTTGGTTAGCCATACTATATCTATGTCCCCGAGGCATCTCCACATCTCGATTGGGATACCATCCGGTCCCATCGCCTTACCTCCTTTCATCCTTTTCAACGCCTCTCTAACCTCAGATTCTTAGATTCTCCGCACAAAGCGTCTATTGGTGTCATCAAAAGAGTCATCCAACTGAAAGGTTGTGTCCGCATTCTCACCATTGAATAATTTGTCAAAATACTCTTGCCATCGATGTCGGATCTCATCCTCCTTTACCAAGAGATGCTCCATTTCATCCTTAATGCACTTAACTTGGTTGAAGTCCCTTGTCTTTCTCTCATAAACCCTAGCCATCCTATAAATGTCCTTCTATCCTTCCTTCGTACTCAAATGTTGGTCAAGATCCTCGTACGCTCTACCTTTTGCCACACTTACAGCTCGCTTTGTAGTCTTCTCTGCAACCTTGTACTTCTCTATATTGTCCACACTCCTATCATGGTACAAGCGTCTATAGAATTCTTTCTTCTCCTTAATAGCCCTTTGGACTTCCTCGTTCCACCACCAAGTATCTTTAGCCTCGCCTTCACTTCCTTTGGTTACTCCACACACCTTTGAGGTCACCTTCTGAATGTTGGTTGCCATCTTCTCCCACATGTTGTTTATGTCATCTTCTTCCTTCCAAGAGTCCTCTTTGATAACCGTTTCCCTGAATACCTCTGACATATAATGTAAATAAAAAATACATCATAGAACATCATATATACTCTGTGTGAATATCATATGCATCTCATAATATATAGAAAAAACATAGAACATGAAACTAAAAAATATTTAGAGTAAAATAAAATAGGAGAAACAAAATTAAAATAAGAAAATCTATATAAAACTTAAAAGAAAATAGAAAGGAAAATGAAATATTGCGAGGCCGTCCAAATAAAACAAAAAAAAATATTGCCACCACCTATAGCACTTGACAAACTTGGAGAATATGTTCTTTATTGGCCGCACTCCGCTGTAATTTGTGCTTATTGGCATAGCTAGTACGTTCCACTGAGTATAACCTACAAAAAAGTTTTTGGTGCACACTTTAAAAAATAACTCCATTCCTGTAAGCCATATTGTCAGGCAAATGGATGCACATCCTATCAGTAACAAGGATTGATTTCAAATTCCCCTTGTTTGTACCATCTGTAAAAAATATCATGATATCTTTTGGGGTTCCAAACCTAGTACAAAGTGAACCATTCACTAGTAGAGAAACGACATTTGATCCACTTCGAAATTTGGCTTTAGTCCCGGTATTTTTCGCGCCCGGGACTAGAGAAACCTTTAGTCCCGGTTGGTAGCTCCAACCGGGACTAAAGGTCCCTGCCCAACGGCTAAAAGTGCGAGAATCTTTAGTCCCGGTTTGAGACACGAACCCGGACTAAAGGTACCTTTAGTCCCGGTTTGTGTCTCAAACCCGGACTAAAGGTGTCTCCAAACTAAATTTAAAAGAAAAGAGTATCTTATCTAAGTAAGATGTGTGGTAGTAGGTGAGATGGTAACACGTGCAAGAGCTGAAGTGGGAGGTCGTAGGTTCGAATCTCCATAGCTGCAACTTTTTTTTACCCAATGAACACCTCTAGTCCCGGATGGAGGAACTGGGACTAAAAATCAAGACCTTTAGTCCCGATTTCGTAGTCCCGGTTCCAAAACCGGGATTACAGGGTGCTGAGAACCGGGACTACAACTCGTTTTTCTACTAGGCTAGAGGAATTTAGCATATAATCAATCAAAGAAGAGGTGTTCAATTGATTCGTCATTATAGCTACAAAGTTGCAGATAGCGTTGTGAACTACAACTTTTGTGTAGACCATGTCAACATCCGAGATTATTTAAAAAATCAAAATTTTAAATTCAAATTTTGGGAGCATAAAACAATCTTTTGGAACTCTAAATAGTTTCAAATAAAAAAGTTTAAATATAAAATTGAAGATAACATTGAGCTCTACAATTTTAGTATAAATTTTGTCTTTATATGATTTTATATAACTGTTATGAATTTTTGAGACAAGTATTTCTAGCGGCTGCAGGCTCTTAAAATGCTCGTATCTGTTAACTGATTTATAGAGGCAGTCCCTTAGAATGTACAACCTCTATTAATAGTCATTTTTGGAGATTGTTATCTTAAGACATACGCCTCTGTTAATCGATTAACAGATGCAGACGTCTTAGGATACCCATCTATGTTATCAGTCGGTTAATAGAGGCAGTCACCTTAGAACGCTCGCTGCTGTGAAATTGATTAACACATACGCCCGTTTGCGTGAGACTTGCCTCACTATTTTTGGTGATGGAACCTGGCCCTAAAAGTGTCTGCCTCTATTAACCAGAGAGTCTATCTCCTAACATTTTTTTTATACAATGGAAGCTGAGACAAGTTAATTCACTGCTTAAGCTAAGCCGCTGCGTTTAAGTCGCTTATTTGCCATCACTGATAGATGTGCTGCCTGTCTATTACACGTGCTTATAAAAATAACTAAACTCGCCATGCAAATAATTGTTAATTCGACATGGTATGCCAGTCACGCTATCGATCGGAAGCTGAGACAGATCTAACTTACTAATTTAACGTGTACGTGTAATCTATCCTACTAATTAACTAACCTGTAGATTTAATCTCACCTACTAATTAACGTGTTTAACCTCATCTATTCTACTAACTAATAACGTGACTAACTTAACCACGTGACACAAGTAGATATCACACGCTTTTACGTGACAAAATAAATAAAGTGACCGCCTTTTTAATCCTATTAGATGTTATACGAGTTTAATTTAATTTCGTATGACAAGCTAATGGAATAATAATAACCTGACTTAAAACCTGATCTATGCTAAAACTTTTTTCATTTAAAACCGTTTAGGGGGCAAAATATTTAATACAAGATTGGTATAAGTTATTACAAAACGATACTCCCTCTATTCTAGGTTATAAAAACACATATGCATATCAAGATTCAAACCTCACAATCTATGACCAACAATTTGTTCTATAATTTTCAAATTTTGCAATACAAATTTGATATGTTAGATTTGTAATCAAATGGAGAATCCAATGATCATAAACTTAAAATCATAAAAGATATAATACAAAATAAATGAATGGTCAAGTGTAATTTTTGAGACAGTGTCATATCAAATTCCAGTTTATAAACTAAACTGAAGAGAGTAGTATCCTACACTTAATCATAACTGACTCTATGGTGGAGTCGCCAAATCTGACCGCCTCTAAAGCAATTTTGTAGTAGTGAATATTTTCTTTTAGATATAACTTACTAACTTAACGTGTACATGTAATCTAGCATACTAACTAACGTGTAGATTTAATCTCACCTACTAACTGACGTGCTTAACCTGGCTAATCTATGCTACTAACTAATAACATGACTACCCTAACCACGTGACAAACTAGATGTGACCTTTGAACCGAAGTAGAGGTCACACGCTTTTACGTGACAAAATAACTAAAGTGACTTCACCTTTTTAATCCTATTAGACCTTACACATTTTTGCAAGACAAGCAAATAAATAATAACCGGACTTAAACTTTTAACCGGCCTGACAACACAAACTAACCTGGCATTTAATTTGTACGCGACATCATGTGGTATTCTTTTGTATTGTGTTTTCCTTTTAACCTGAATGAATTATAGTAGGTGCATAAAACTTGGAAAATTGTATGTAGCCATAAAGTTGAGAGAGAGAAAGGTGTAACGTGACAATTACACAGATATCATGCATGTCATAATACGTACAGTAGTGCTTATTATGTGAGAGGGGTTACATATATATATATTTTTATGATTGTACCCTAACACAATATGTTTTAGAAAAAATGTATGTGATATATTGCACGTTAGATGCACCATACATACCTAACATATATATTTAACTTACTAGTACATGAGATATTATTCCGACGACATGTGCCGGCCCAAATCTTCTCACTCGGAAGTGTCATGTCCAAATTTTCTCACTACGAAGTGACATGTCCAAAATTTTCTCACTAGGGAATCATAGCTGCATTAGTTTTGTCTGACTGCTAGACACACCCCACGGTTTAGTGTCTCTGATTGTGCATCAACTAGAAATTTGGCCAGTAGGAGGTGTCTACTTACTCTATATTGCCTCGATCCATAAAAAAACGCAACTATGAGCTGAGATTTGTCATTTGTACATATTAAACTAGTTTAATTTTGACCAAGTTTATAATGAAAGAATTAGGATTTATGTTTTTCTAGGTTCACTACGAAAATGTATTTCATAATTAATTTAATTGTACTTATTTTGTATTATAAATGTTAGTATGTTTTTTTGTACCTATAGTGTGTCACACCCCAAAATTTCCGATTTTGGGTTGTGCATAGAAAACACTAAATAAAATGAATGATTTCAATGTTGATAAGAAATTTCCCAAGTTTAGTTTAAGGTAGTGCAAATTTAGTTACGGAAAAAATGTGAATTTTCAATCTTTTCTAAATTAATTTGATGGGTTTCTCTTGATGTGATGTTTACTTGTTGCATGACTTTGTGTGGTGAGTGAGTATAGTTTTAAAAACGCGTTTAGTAAGTTGTTACTCCTTCCCTGGCAAGCCTCTGTTCTTTTTAATAAAATACCCGCTCTCTCGATCTTAATCTTTTCATTTGGAGATTCCAGAGATCCTTTTTCTTCATCTCTAAATCATTCCATTGAGTTCACCATTCATCAACATATCTCTAAAATCTTTCTGGGAATTATTCTGGCTTTTTCCAGAACCTTTTCCTATTTTTCTGTGAGCAAAATCCGGGACTTATAGTACAATCATGAGTGCTACATGGCTCTAGCTTTTGGTTCAGTAGAAGGATCTTTTCTAGCTTGTTAGTGGTTACCCGAAAGGGCTCAAAAGGGGCTTGCCGAGCTGAGTATAGTGCCACCTCTGTCCCTATGTGTATAGCCTGCGCGGAATGTGCTATTCGGAAGGGGGCTCTACATTCCCTTGCCAATTGAAAAACTAGTGGCTACTAACTTGTTAGACGAACGTTTAAAAGATTTCATAGTGAACCCTGTCGACCTTCCTTGGTAGTGGGTCAAGAGGCTGATCACCCTTGGGCGAAAGGGTAAATCACGGCTCATGGATAAAGATGTACAACCTCTGTAGAGTGTAAAACCGTTATAACAACCGTTCTCACGGTCATGAGTGGCTTGGAAAACTCACGGAATTATGGGTTCTTATTATACTATGATGTTCATGCTCATGTTTATTCATTACTGTCTTATTGCCATTACTCATGATCTTGTGGGAATTGGAGCTTAAGCATAATTTAGCAACTCTGGTTCTTAATGCTAAAACTTGATCAGTGTCAGCCTTTTGAGCCTTCATTAGCCCATGTTATGTTTGCTGAGTACGACATGTGCTCACCCTTGCTATTTCCACACCCCAGACTTTAGAAAAGTTGCTCTGAAGATTGATTGAGTTACGAAGGAGTTTCCAGAAGACGGATAGAAGTGCTAGGCGTATGTACCCCCAGTCAGCCGTCCCCTGTGAAGTTGGAGCCCAAAGAAAATATTAGTAACCGTTCCGCTATACTCTGATGTCAGTGCTAATTATAAGTTTGTTTCTTCTATATAACATTGATTCTGATATCCTCTATTCTGTTGTTGTATGTGTGGACTTCCTCTCATCTGGTCTCTTGCAATTTTTTTCCTAATATAAGGTTGATACTTCTTGAAACTTAAGAGAAGTAGGTATGCCAAACAATTCACATGTGGTTTCATAAAGAAAATATTACTAGTTTGACAATATAACCACTTGACATCAAAAACTTATTTAGATTCAAGTTTAGCCTGATAGGAAAATGACCCATGCTAACCAACTATCCACATAGAACAAAATTGACTAGCCTTGAAGATTATTTACTACCACACCCAGAAGCACTAGTGGAGAAACAACTTTTGATCCACTTCGAAATTTGGCTTTAGTCCCTGTATTTTTCACGCTCGGGACTAGAGAAACCTTTAGTCTCGGTTGGTAGCTCCTACCGGGACTAAAGATCCCTGCCCAATGGCTACTGTGGCAGGCTTTTGCTGCAGGGGACCTTTAGTCCCGATTGGAGCTACCAACCGAGACTAAATGTTAACTTTTACTCCCGGTTGGTCCCTCCAACCGGGAGTAAAAGTCTACTCCCGGCTGGAGGCTCCGTCCGAGACTAGAAAGGGACCTTTAGTTCTGGTTGCTGTCTCCAATCGGGACTAAAGATCCCCTCCTATATACTCCTTTCTCCCTGAGCCCAAGCCACATCGAGCTCAGTGTTCTTGCTTCATCGCCGGCCTCTCTTCTTCCTCATCGCCGAAAAATAAAAGATTTACGTTAAAATAATATGAAAACAAATTTCTAATCAAAAACAAAAGTTTTAATGATTTAAATTAAACGCTACATTTTAGCATTAACGAAATAGTAATTATTAATGACATTATGTTTCAATATTTATAAGAAAAAACAAAAAACTTTAGGTCACACAATTTTTCTGTGTGCAATAAAGCAAAAGTAAATCTATATTCTTTTAAAACAATTTTATGCCTTGTATTTAATTTACTGTACAATTAATAAGACTTTAACATTTTATAGAAAAAAATATATTCAAAAACAAATGGAGCTTGAAACGGGCGGGAAGTGAAACTGTAGCCCAACTTTAGTCCTAGGTAGATCTACCACCCGGGACTAAAGGTGGGCTGCATTTTTTGCGGCCCGCCAAAATACACCTTTAGTCCTAGCTCGTAATACCAGCTGGGACTAAAGGTCTTTTCATCCCGGGCGTTTAAATGAGCCGGGACTAAAGGTCCCTCCCCTATATAAGGCGGCTGTTTCTTCTTCCTCTTCACTCTTCATCTTCGTCGCCCATCGCCACTGCCACCGCCACCGCCCTCGTCACCGTCACCCATGGCCACCTCATCGTCCTCAACTACGCGTGCGCCTCTTCGACGCCCATGACTCCCTCTACGCCGCCTCCTCCGGGGACAGCTCCGTGCGCCTCTTCGACGCCACGCGGCTCCTGCCGCCGTAGAACCCCGTGCGCCTCCTTCGCGAGCACGGTGGGAGGTGCACAACCTTGACTGGAACCCCAACGCCCGCCGCCCCAATGTCGGCAGCCCCTGTTGAAACTAGAGGTTTCAACCTGCGTGGCGAAGACCAAGGCCTCCGCCCGTCGGACGGCCGGCCTCGGGCTGAGGCTCGGGGTACGAGCGATAGGGGGAATAGTGGAGAGTAAGGGAGTGGCACGAGAAGTTAAGGTTTCATTAATTCACCCACCAACCAACCTCCATGGTTACAAGTGTCCCCTATTTATAGGACTCAACTACCACATAACGGAATTTATTACATTGCCCCTCAACTACTACAGTACATTCCTGGAATATTCTGCCGCTAGCCTTTTACTCGCGGGGCAGTCCTGCCACACCGTTTCTAAGCAATGGGTCTCCATGAGTGGTCGGCCCACTGTAGCTGGTCTTCGGCCCAAAGGCCTGGCTCCCCGACGCCGGCCTTCATCCCCCACGGCGCGCCGCTCCCTTGGCGGGCCTCCGCCGGACGGTCGGAGACGTTCTCCGCGGGTATCCGCCCGGCCGTGCGGGGGCCATGGTTCTCGCCGCTGGCCTTCGCATTCAGGGGCACGCTGTTGCCTCGAAGAGTCCCCGCCGGTCTGGGTGGAGGCATCACCGGCCGGTCTCCGCCCGGCCGCTGGCCTCCGAGCCTCCGGCCTCAGTGGTGCGCCGTTGCCTTGGAGGGTCCCCACCGGTCTAGGCGGAGACATCATCTGGAGGTCTCCGCCCGGCCGCGCAGGAGCCATGCTGGCGCGCTTGCGCCCACCGTGAGCGCCCGCGCTTGAGTACCTACGCACACTTGGGCAAAATCGTTTGTTCGGTTAGTTTAGAGATAAGGCTGCCTCCGCCCGTAATACAGGAGACGCCCGCCTGAGTGGTCGGCGGGGTGCGTGCCTAGCCTCGGCGGAGTCCATGATGACCCCTCGAGCATGGTCGAGAAATCTCCTAGTCAGCGCCCGGTCTCCGCCCGCTCGAAGACGCCTTGGCGACACCCCGCTGCTAGGGGCCTTCGCCACCCGTCAAAAGCCATGCTACAACAGTTCCCCCCTTTTGAGACCATGGTTCGCCGGAGCGTGCCGTGAGCTCAAAACGCCTTAGCCGAAGGCGTCCACGGGGGCGAAGGCCACCTTCGGCGTCTTCGAGCGAGACCCCGCTACTTCCCCCCTGGCCCGCTCTGGCGTAGCCATTGGTCGCGTCGAGAATAGCCGTTGGGCGGCAAATGTAGCCGTTGCCCCACGTCACGGCCGTTTCCGCTGTGTCAGTGTCCGTTACGTTCTCCACGATTTTTTCGGAGGTGACCGTTGTGCAGCGGGCGAAACTTCTGGAGATGACCGTTGTGCCCGCTGCCTATATAAGGGTGCTCTTGGTGGCGGGGTCCCCCCACACACTGCTCACTCGCTTTCATTGCGTCTGAGAAAACGTTCTCTGCCCTCTTCGCTTTCGCCTCTCGCTGCCCTTGCTCGCTCCGTCTTTCTGTTCGCATCTCGCGCTTAGGTTGCTATCGCGGTGGCTTTCCTTTCCGCCTCCACCCAAACTCGCCGGCCCGCCTTCTCCGGACCCTACCGCCACCTTCTCGGCGTTAGGGCCGTCGGCTGGGGTGCACGCTTTGAGGAGTGCATGCTTGCCTCTGCCTCCGTGTTGGAGTTGGAAAAGCTGGTGGAGGAGGATTTGGGGAGCGTCTCTGCGTCTATCAGAGACCTAGTCGCCGCGGACTCCGGAGACATGGCGATTAAATCTTGGGACTTCGGGCTGTCCTCTATTACTGAGGAGGCAATCATGGAGATGCTGAAGGAGTCATGTTTTCCTTCTTCCTAGGTGAAGATCCCTTCGCCAGGTCAGACTGTTCCGGAGCCAGAGGAAGGATACGCGGTGGTCTTCCGGGACTTCTTCACTTGCGGCCTCCGATTTCCTTACATTCCCTTCCTCCGCCGGGTGTTGGAGACCTTCAATGTTCAGCTCCATCATCTGACTCCCACTGCTTTCCTGACTCTTAGCAAGTTTTGCTGGGCGTGCGTCTCTTATGGTGCCGAGCCAGATGTGGACACCTTTTGCACGTACTATGAACTGCAGAAGCAGCCGAAGAGGAAGAAGGAGGTGCGAGATGGCAGGGAGGTGGAAGTGACCTATCAGTACGGTAGTTGCACTTTCATGTCCAAGAGGGACCAAGGCGTGGATCGTCTGGAGATATCTTTTTGCCAGAAGGGCAAGTGGGACCGCGGCTGGCTCGAGCAATGGTTCTACGTGAAGACTTATGGGGTCCGCAGCACAACCGAGGATGGCGAGGAAGTCTCGGAGTATCCACTGACTTCTCAGATGGAGGAGATGGCGCCACACACGCGCGTGGATCCACCGGAGGAGGTATCTCCGACGCGGGAGGCCTGTGATCGGGCTTTTGCGGCCGTGTGCCGCTACTCTGGTGGTCGCGATCTGGTGGAGGAGATCATGGCCTCCAACTACTGGCCCTTGGGCAAAAACAACCTAGCTTTTCAGCTAGAACAGGTCAAGGTCCCCATCTTTGGGCCGGAGGCCAGGATTCCGTTCCCCCGCTTTGGTTAGTCTTTGGGGGAGGGGGTGACGGAGGACGGTTTCGTCTCCGAAGTCGAGGAAGCCACCATAGGACTGGTTGGCAAGATTTCCGAGCGTGAGTACACATCTCGAATGGCCGTGGTAGGCACCATGCCGTGGCTTAATAGAGTTTTCGAGGAGGTCGGTATCATATACCGGGAGCGCGAAGTTCCTGCTGAGGTCCTGGCCTCGATTGAAAAGAAGAAGAAGAAAGCCTACGCAAAGAATGTTACAGCGGAGGCCAAATCCAAAAGGAGGAAGGGCACCGCCATATCTCGGGCGCCTGTGAAAAAGAAAAACGGAGCCCCGCTGATCGCGCCGGCTTTGTCTTCCACTGGCAGTGCGGGCGCTGCCTCCGCCGGCAGCGAAGACGTTGAGAGCTCCTTCGCCCCGTCAGCGAACGCTCGAGTTGCGAGCGGATGGGATCGCGGCTCTCCCGTAGCTCCGGCGTGCCCGACGAGCATGGCGGTGAGCGGTGTCGGGCGGCCGGAGAGCGGTGTTATCCCGGTGCACTCCTCGCATGGTGCTACGAGCGTCGGTGATTGGCCAGAAGATAGCACCGCCGAGCCTATGCCCGACGTTCTTGGCGGGCTGTGCTCAAGCTCTGAAGAGGACACGAAGGCCATCCTGCGGCGTGTTCCTTCGCCCTCTGCCACTGTCGGGCTTTCGCCCGCACCTGCGGCCGACGTAGGGTGGCCGAAGGCCGCTCTTGCTGAGGAGGCTCCGGTGGCTCAGCCTTCTTCGAGCCCTCTGCCCACCGGGCCATTGGCTAGGGAAGTCCGTCCCCTTGGGCCTTCGTCACATGATGCAGCGGAGACTTCTACTCAGAGGGCGCGGCAAGCTACTCTGCCCGGGCTCTTTATGAGTAAGCTCGTTTGGTGGACATCTTTATGTTTATTGTCTTCGCCCAGTTCATCGCTTTGCGTGTTGTGCCAAGTGCCAATACTATGCCGCTGGTGCTAGGTTCGGTCCAGGGCAACCGGGGCTGATGGCGCCGGGTCCGAGTAAGTAAAAATATTTTCATTTTGATCATCATCTGGTTTGTTTGTGATCTGCCCTCCGACCTAAGCTGCTGTTGTGTCTTTTTTACGTAGGCTCCTCCAACACTTCTATCTCAGGTTGGGAGGAGTGTTATCTTGCCGTTCTTGGAGACGTCGGAGGTGGTCTTTGGCTGTTGGTGCGTTTAACGTGAAATTTGCTTTTCTCACCTCATTGTTTCTTGTTTGTTTGTTCCTCTTTGAACAGATCGCTTCAAACAGCGTATGAGGGATATGGATTTCTTCCAGCTTCTTCACGTTCACCTGGAACACCAGAGCCTGGTGCGCCTCTGGCGGTTTTACTCCTTTCATTGTTTTATTATTTTTTGCGTATGCTCGTTTCTAGTCTTGTTCTTGATTCCACTGTTGATCGCTTTGGGTTTTTTTGTCGCAGGGGTATCACACGGGCGTTGTAATGGAAGAGCGTTGCACCTGGGAGGTCTCCGATCGTGACACGGCGATCGAAGCGCTCAAGGTGGAAATCGAGCGCCTGGAAGGTGAAAAAGGGAGTCTGACGGACTCTCTCACAGCTCTCCGCCTGTCTCTGGCGGAGAAAGAGCGAGAAAGGGATGGCTTGAGGGTCGATCTTGCCAAGGCCCGGGAGGCGGAGGTTTTGTCTGCCGAGCAGACTCGTAGGGCGAGTGAGGTGGTCGAGGGTCTCCGGCGAGAGCTCGCCTCTGAGAAGGAGTCTGCAGTAGCGGTGAGGGAGCAACTTTCTCTGACGACGAGGCGTTTGGACTCGGTCAAAGGGGTCCTCGCTGCGACTGTTGGTCACTACCGGGCCACCGTCGCCGAGCTTGGAGGTGAGACCTCCGCTCCTTCGGAAGAAGACAGTGTGTACGCCCTCGCTTCCTGGCTAAAGCGTCATCTTGCGAAGCTCCCTGGTCTGATCAATGGCTGCACGGACTACGGGGCACTAGCGGGAGTGGCAAACTATGCCAAACTCTTGGCACGCGGCGGGTGTACGCACACCAAAAGTATTCCGGAGGGGGCGCTGCCTGGTCCGGAGGAGCTCGGTGAGACCTCTCTTGGCTTGCGAAAAACCTTGAGAAATTTCATCGGGCACTTTTGGGCTCCATTTGGGAGATCTGCTGCCCGGAAACTAGCGGAGGACAAGAGGGCGAAGGTACTTATAGTTTTTGTGGTCGCCCTTTTTGTCCCTTTTTTGTTGCTTTTGGCCCTGACATTCCAGCCTACACTGCAGGATGCGCAGAAGGGTCTTGCGGGCAGGCCTCCGTCGGTTCCACGCTCGGTGTCTGCGGTTGGTGCCTCCGCCGCTGGTGGCGCTCCGGGGGGATCTACCATCGGCGGGGTCGGTGGTCGGAGGCCGCAGGCTCCGTCTCCGCCCACCGCTGATGCGAGTTCTGCTCCAGGGACTTCCACCGCTGCCGGTGCGCCGGAGGTCTAGGCTCTTTGTAGCATTTAGCTGTTCTAGCGTGTACCTCGCAGTCCAACTGTGCTTTTGTGAATAAAGTTTATTTTGTTCTGAATGGTTTTGTGCAAAATTTTAATCTTGCGCAGGTTCCGAATCGGGAGCCTGCGCAAGACGTTGCTCCTTTGACTCTCTACAACGACGGTATTTACGTGAGCGGGGAGCTTTGGGAGTATTGGCGTTCGGCCTTCCCCCGCAGCATCGCGCACGACATATTTGAGTCGGTTAGGTTTGACATAGATGACGAGCGCGCTGGGTTTACTCGCGCGCTCGCTTGGCGCAGACCTCCGCCATAATAGTTAGGATTTTATTTCAAGTTGGTGTCCTATAAGAATGTTTCTCGACACCTTATGGAATACAAGCCAGGTTCACTTTCTTGATTGTTTATGCGGTATCTTGAGCCCATCGTGGTAGTTTACATATCTCGTCTAGTCCCGAGCTCGCGTGATCGAGCGTGATACAGAGGTGGTGGCCAGGACCTTCGGCCCATTTTTTCTCATTCTCTGTGTTTGCTTGATGGCCGGGCTAGAAGTCTCCGCAGCTTTTCAACCGATGGAGGCGTACTCAAAGTCCGCCTAGCGAGGCTTGCCGATTCGTTGTTTGATCTGGCTGGGGGTTTGGCGCAGCTTGTGTAGACGGCGGAGACTCTAGATATTTCTTTAGCTGGGTGTTTTAGCTGTCTGGAGGTGTGGGTCTCCGACGCTGCGCACCCGTGGGACATGGTTGATCTTTGGAGATGGCAGGTTAGGTCCTCGGTGTTAGGGGGATGTTATGAGTTTTTGTGCGATATCCCCCTGCTCCCGTAGGCCTTTGCTGTTCATCACCGTGCCGTAGGCCCTCTCTCTTTTCCCACTGTCTCCGACTGTCTACCTTTGCCTCCGATTTTACGAGTTTTCGTACAATATCCACGGCCGACTTGAATATCTAAGGAGACCCCTGCCTCCATGGCTATTGCTATGGCTTTTGCCTACACTATGCCTTGCTCCCCCCTTGCGCCCTTGCGCCTTATGCTGACTGAGTTTCTTAAGGGCACGGGGGGGATCCATTTTTATAGTGGGGTGGTGGCTTTCGGGCGTTAACATTTTTGTACGTTGTTAGGTGGAACGCATCTTGGCTTTAATGGCCTATGTGTTGCCTGAATTAATCGTTCTTCTTGTGATCTTTGAAGTAAAGAGGCCTGGCGCCGCAGTGGTGGTAGTGTTTTGCCAGGCACTTTCTGTTTTTCCTAGTTTTTGCGCCACAATTTTGTTTTCCCTGACGCTAGGGTTTTTTTTTAAGGTCGGAGGCTTGTTCCACCGAGGTTGTTGCCCTAATGCCTGAGTTGGTTCAGGTCTTTGTCAATGCTCGAAGGTCCTTTTGGCCAAAGATTTTTGCCTTGAAGCCTGACTTTGGTCAGGTCTTTGTGAAGGGTCGGAGGCCTTTTTTGGCCATAGATTTTTTGCCTTGAAGCCTGACTTTGGTCAGGTCTTTGTCAAGGATCGGAGGCCTTTTTTGGCCATAGATTTATTCCTTGATGCCTGACTTTGGTCAGGTCTTTGTCAAGGATCGGAGGCCTTTTTTGGCCATAGATTTATTCCTTGATGCCTGACTTTGGTCAGGTCTTTGTCAAGGATCGGAGGCCTTTTTTGGCCATAGATTTATTCCCTAATGCTTGACTTTGGTCAGGTCTTTGTCAAGGATCAGAGGCCTTATTTGGCCATAGAGGTCGTTTCAAATTGCCCTTGCCTATGGCTGGCACTTTGAAAGGACCTGTTTTTTTTTGTTTACCGAATATTGCGGCGCCAGAGCTGGCCGCTTTCGGTTTTTGGGTTCTGTGTGGTGTTCTTTTGGGGAATTACCTCTTTATACTTGTAGAGGATTTTTACATTGAGCCTGCCTCGTTAAAAACCTCACCTCCGTTTGGAGTTCCCCTGTGAGGAAAAGAGTGCAGGCTCTTTTACATTTTGTTTTGAATGAAGTAAAAAAAACTAAGGTAATTGCATATAGGGGCCTCCGCTTATATTTTGCGGAGGTTGCCCTTTGGTACATTGCCTAGATGTAGTATCTGCGAAGGCTGTCGATATTCCATGTGTGGTTGTTGTGACACCTTTGCTATCGGTCAAGTGGAAAGAACCAGGTCGGCCTACTGCCGTTGCTGTGTATGGGCCTTCCCATTTCGGTTGCAACTTACCGACAAGTTGTGCGTTTGGTTTTCTCCTGGGTACGAGGTCTCCGTGTTTTATGTCTTTCCTTACCACCTGAGAGTCTCTCCACTTCTTGGTTTGTGACTGATATTTTGTAATGTTATCGACTGCTTCTAGTCTGGTGGCTTCTATTGTTTCTTTTGCATACTCTTCATCTTGCACCATCAGCTGGCTTGTTGTGCGGAGGCTTTCGTGCTTTATTTCTTCTGGCATCATGGCTTCTTCTCCATAGAGCAGTTTGAATGGTGTGAATCCTGTTGTTCTTGAGATGGATGTATTGTGTGACCAAATAACTCTAGGTAGTTCATCTATCCATCTTCCTTTGCGTAGGCCCAGCAGTGTCTTTGATATTGCTGAAAAGACTATTCTGTTTGCTCTTTCAACTGCTCCATTGGACTCTAGGTGGTATACAGAGGCGAAGGCTAATTTCGTCCCTATGCTTTTGCAGAATTCTTTGAAGTTCTCTGAATTGAATTGTTTTCCATTGTCTACTGTCAAGATCCTTGGTACACCGAATCTGCAAACGATGTTCTGCCAGAAGAATTTTCTGATAGTTTCTAAGGTTATCTTCGCCAGCAGCTTTGCCTCTATCCATCTTGTGAAATATTCCACTGCCACTACTACGAATCTGTTTCCTCCTTGGGATGGAGGTAATGGGCCGACCAGGTCCATCCCCCATCTTTGCAGCGGCCATATCGGAGGTATAAGCTGGGTCTCCGCCGATGGTTTTGACTGTCCTAGAGAGAAAGTTTGGCATGCTTTGCATGTTCTGACTGTCTACTCTACGTCTTGTATGTGTGTTGGCCAATAAAAGCCTTGCCTTATTGCCTTTACTGATAAAGCTCTGGAGCCAATGTGCGACCCGTAGATTCCTGAGTGTATTTCTTGAAGCAGTTCTATGCCTTTGCTCGGCAATAAGCATTTGAGGAGAGGCTGGACTACTCCTTTCTTGTACAGTACGCCATTTACAATTGTGTAATTTCTTGCCCTGGCCTGTATTCTTGCTGCTTTTGCTTCATCTTCTTCGGTTGTTTTGCCTTCTAGGAATTCTGTTATCACCTTTCTCCAATCTTCATTTTGCAGGTGTAGTATGGGTTTTGGTGCCTTCGATGTCTCCGTAGTTGCCGGAGCCTTCAAGATCTGGTAAAAAGTGTTTGGAGGCAGTGGCAGGTTGTTTGCCGCAGCCTTTGCCAATTCATCTGCCTCTGCGTTTTCTGATCTTGGGATGTGCTTTAGGGTGAAACCCTCGAATCTCCGCTCCATGTTTCTAACAACGGATAGGTATTTGATGAGTTCTAGCTCTCTTGCTGTGTATTCTTTCTCTACTTGGCCAGTGACCACTTGAGAATCTATTTTGACTGTCAATGTTTTTGCCCCTAGGGCTTTTGCTTTGATCAGTGCTAATATCAGGCCTTCGTATTCTGCTATGTTGTTTGTTGATTTGAATTCTAGCCTTACTACGTATTTTAGTCTGACGCCAGAAGGTCCCGTTAGGACAGCGGAGGCTCCTGCTCTAGCTTGGCCCCAGGCTCCATCCGTGAATGCTATCTAGCCTTGAGCTGTAGGTTGCGTCTTGGGCTCTGTCGGACGTGTCCAATCTGCTACAAAATCAGCTAATGCTTGTGATTTAATTGCTGTTCTAGGGACATATGAGATTCCAAACTGTGATAGTTCTATAGCCCATTTGCCTATTCTGCCAGAGGCTTCTTTGTTTCTGAGCAAGTCTTGTAGTGGCAGAGATGTTGGAACTGAGATTTCGTGGGCTTGAAAGTAATGCTTTAGTTTTCTTGATGCCATCAGCACTGCGTAGGCGACTTTTTCTACCTCTGTATAGTTTAGCTTGGCTCCGGACAGTGCTTCTGAGATGAAATAAACTGGTTTTTGAGTTTTGCCTGATTCTTTTTCCATCTCGTGGACTAAAACTGCGCTGACTGCATGGTCGGAGGCCGCCACATACAGCAATAGGTGGCTGTCCGATTCTAGGACGGAGACCATCAGTGAGTTTGCCAGATACTCTTTCAAGTCATGAAATGCCTCTGACTGCTTGGGCCCCCATTCGAAGTTGTCTCCGCCCCTTAGGGCTTGGAAGAAGGGTAGGCTACGTTCTACTAATTTTGAGATGAATCTATTGAGCACTGCTATTCTTCCCATTAGCTTTTGTACTTCCTTCTTATTTTTGGGCTCTGCCATTGCTATTATTGCTCTGGTTTTGTCCAGGTTTGCTTTGATGTCTTCGCTGCTTATGATATAACCGAGCATTTTCCCTTTTGTAACTCCGAATATACATTTCTCTGGGTTGAGGCGGAGGCCTACTGTCCTGAGGTTGGCGAAGGTTTCCTATAAGTCGGAGACATGATCATCCTTGTTCTTGCTCATGATGACTATGTCGTCGACATAGGCTATGATGTTTCTATCTAGCTGTGATCCCAAAACCTCCTTTGTCATTTTGGCGAAGGTTGCTCCGGCGTTCTTTAGTCCCTCCGGCATTCTAGTGTAGCAGTATGTCCCGAATGGGGTGGTGAAACTTGTCTTGTCTTCGTCTTCTTTTTTCATCCAGATTTGGTGATACCCAAAGAAACAGTCGAGGAGGGAGAACCTCTGGCATCTAGCTACCTTGTCGACGGAGGCATCTATTCTTGGCAATGGGAAGGGGTCTTTCTTGCAAGCTTTGTTCAGATCTGTGAAATCTATGCACATTCTCATTTTGCCATTTTTCTTTGGTACCAAGACTATGTTTGCGAGCCATTCTGAGTACTTGACTTCCCTGATCACTTTTGCATCTAGCAATCTTTGCACCTCCGCCTTTGCTGCCAGGATTCTATCCTCCGACATTTTTCTCTGTTTTTGCTTTCTTGGTCTCATGTTTTTGTTGATATCCAGTTCGTGCTGTATGATGTCCCTGCTGACTCCCTGGAGGTCAGAGGCTGACCAGGCGAAGATGTCCTTGTTTTTTACTAGGGTTGCCATGAGCTCTTCCTCTTCTGCCTTGCACAATTTTGAGCTGATTGTTACTTTTCTATCCGGTAACTCTTTTTCTAGAGGGGTCAGCTTTGTCTCTTCTTGACCTACCATATCTGTTTCTCCTTTGGGCATGTCCGGAGGCTCTAGTTCTTTGTTCACCGACTCGACTGTATTGATGTTTCTTTGGGCTCTGTAGATAGCTTTCTCTATGTTTCTTGCTTCTTTCTGGCTTCCCCGAACTATGATAATACCATGGAGTGCTGGTATCTTTATGCACAGGTAGGCCATATGCAGTGCTGCGTTGAATTTGGTTGTAAATCCTCTGCCCAAGATGGCATTGTATGGGTAATACAGATCGACGACGTCGAAGGTTATGTACTCGGTTCTGGCATTCGCTTGGGTTCCGAACGACACTGGGAGTGAGATTTTTCCTAGTGCTTGTATCTGCTTGCCTCTGAATCCTATTAAAGGGGATTCAGAGGGTTGTAGTTGATTTCTGTTGAGCTTCATTTGGTTGAATGTATTTGCGAAGATGATATCTGCCGAGCTGCCTGTGTCGACCAGTATTCTGCTTATCTCCCATGCTGCTATGTTTGCCTTGATCACCATTGCATCTGCGTGAGGGTAGCTTTCTAGCTGGAGATCTTCTTCTATGAAGGTGATTGGGACTCTGGACCAATCTGTGTGTTTCGCCGGGCCTTGGACTGCTACATTGTTTACCAGGCGGAGGTGATCTTTTTTCTGCTTTTTCGTTTGAAACTCCATCGATGATCCTCCGGCGATTGGCAATATCATGCCTATTGTTGGCAGTGCTCCATGAGGGTTGACTTGGTTTTCTAGGTTTGGCTTGTTTTTTGGTGTTGTAGGCTGGTTGTGTGGTGGTGGCGGAGGCAGTTGCTGCATGTGGTGCTGTGGCTGCGGAGGCTCGAACCTTATTCGGTTTTGCTCCGGCGGGTTTGTTTCGAGGTAGGTTATATGGGGAGATTTTGGGTTTATGTAGGTCAGGCTTGCCTCCGACCTGTAGTTGCTCGCCGGAGTCTGCTGCGAGGGTGATGACCGCCATGCTGGTAAGAAGTTTGGGTAATAGGCAGAGGCCAGTGTGGAGGGATGTATTTGTGTTGCGTTTAGTGCTGGGTACATTGGGCAGTACTGCTGGTGGCCAGTTGTGTATGTGGTGTTGACCTCTCTTGCGCTCTGCTGTGTCGAAGGTTGGGCAGTCTGCTTGTTCTTCATCCTTTCTTGTGTTTCTTTTGTCTCCGGACAATCTTTGGTGCTATGCCCTGCGTTTTCGCCGTGAAAGACGCAATATGGCTTGCGTTGTTTCTGGCTTTGGTTCCTGTTCCAGTTTTTTCCTTGGTAACCTTGGTGACCTTGGTTCCTTGTTTAGGTCTCCGACCATGTTGGCGCTGGCTGTTGCCCTTGCTCGTGTTGGGGTTGACCCTCGATACTGAGCACTTGTCCCTGGCCTGGCTTCTTATTTGATACATTCTGGTTCGTATAGGTTTTCTGGGAGTTTTTGCTGCTGTTTTGTTGTCTGTTCTGACCTTGCTCCTCCAGCCTCTTACATAGGTCATTGTCTGATCTGCAGTACTTCTCAAACTCATCGTACAACTGCTGAATGGAGGTTGGTTTCTCTCTTGCTAAGTGTGTTGCGAACGGCCCAATTCGGAGGCCTTTGATCGCTGCTTCAATGGCGATCTCGTTTGGGACATCTGGTGCCTTCGCCTTTAGTTGCACAAATTTCCGGAAGTAGTCATGTAGTGTTTCTCCCTGCATTTGCTTGCACTGAAATAGATCTGTGGAAGTCAGCGACTGTGCTGTTAGCCCTTTGAAGTTTGCCAATATCTTGTCCCGAAGGTTCTCCCAAGAATAGACTGTGCTTGGTTTGAGCATAGAATACCAAGCCAGTGCGTCGCCTTCGGCTGCAATGACAAATGACTTTGCCAAGACAACATCGTCTCCACCGGCGGAGGCTACTGCTGCCTCGTAACTCATAATGAACTGATGGGGGTCAGTCTTTCCGTTGAACTTGGGTAGTGTGATTGGCTTGTACGATGTTGGCCATGGCGATTGTTGTATGCCTTCAGATAGTGGGGACTTGGGATCGATAGGCCTCCGCATTACCTAAGATGGCATTGTCGGCTGGCTGATCACTGGCGTAGAACCCTGAAGCATGGCTGCAGTTAGTGTTGCTGCGGAGGCTGGGATTGCGGAGGTTGTTGCTGGTACTGCATGCTGCATACTTAGCATCTCAGCATGTAGGACTGCCAACTGCTGCCTTATTTCTGCTGCTTGTGCTGACGCTTGGATAGCTTGCTGATTAGCTGCGAATGCTGCTACCATTCTGTCCCTCTCTTGTTGCGCTCTTTGCAACTGTACTTGCAGCTGTTGCAGTTCTTGCTCGGGTGCTGTGGCTGAGTTTGGTTGGGCCTTCGGATCTTGAATCTCTTGGTCTTGGGGTTCCGGTGGTTGACCCTGGGCGTCTGCTCTGGTGTCATCCTCCGCTGGCGAGGTTGCATAGGCGCTACGAAAGTTGCGCCTAGGCCTTCCTCGCTGACCTGTGGCCGCTGCTGCTTTGGAAGTGGTCTTTCTTTTCCCTGCCATCGTTGGTTTGCCTTGGCTCAACCACGGTGGGCGCCAATGTTGAAACTAGAGGTTTCAACCTGCGTGGCGAAGACCAAGGCCTCCGCCCGTCGGACGGCCGGCCTCGGGCGGAGGCTCGGGGTACGAGCGACAGGGGGAATAGTGGAGACTAAGGGAGTGGCACGAGAAGTTAAGGTTTCATTAATTCACCCACCAACCAACCTCCATGGTTACAAGTGTCCCCTATTTATAGGACTCAACTACCACATAACGGAATTTATTACAATGCCCCTCAACTACTACAGTACATTCCTGGAATATTCTGCCGCTAGCCTTTTACTCGCGGGGTAGTCCTGCCACATCGTTTCTAAGCAATGGGCCTCCATGAGTGGTCGGCCCACTATAGCTGGTCTTCGGCCCAAAGGCCTGGCTCCTCGGCGCCGGCCTTCATCCCCCACGGCGCGTCGCTCCCTTGGCGGGCCTCTGCCGGACGGTCGGAGACGTTCTCCGCGGGTATCCGCCCGGCCACGCGGGGGCCATGGTTCTTGCCACTGGCCTTCGCGTTCAGGGGTGCGCTGTTGCCTCGAAGAGTCCCCGCCGGTCCGGGCGGAGGCATCACCGGCTGGTCTTCGCCCGGCCGCTGGCCTCCGAGCCTCCGACCTCAGTGGCGCGCCGTTGCCTTGGAGGGTCCCCGCCGGTCCAGGCGGAGACATCATCTGTAGGTCTCCGCCCGGCCGCACACGAGCCATGCTGGCGCGCTTGCGCCCACCACGAGCGTCCATGCTTGAGTACCTATGCACACTTGGGCAAAATCATTTGTTCGGTTAGTTTAGAGATAAGGCTGCCTCCGCCTGTAATACCGGAGACGCCCGCCTGAGCGGTCGGCGGGGTGCGTGCCTGGCCACGGTGGAGTCCGTGATGACCCCTCGAGCATGGTCGAGAAATCTCCTAGTCAGCGCCCAGTCTCTGCCCGCTCGAAGACGCCTTGGCGACACCCCACTGCCAGGGGCCTTCACCACCCGCCAAAAGCCATGCTACAACAGCCCCGCTCGCCACCAATGCCGCCGGCCTCGACTGGAACCCCAACGCCGACTACCACAACGTCGGCCGCCCCGCGCGCCACCAACGCCGACGGCCCCAACATACGCGCGCCACCTTTAGCAGCGTAGAATGCGTACTCAAAAACCTATTCGGAAACCAAAACCAATCATCAATTGAAAATATAAACAAAAAAAGAAAAAAAAGAAAACCTATAGTCCCGGTTGGTAATACCAACTGGGACTAAAGGGCCAGCCCACGTGGCCAGGCCGGGAGGCCTCTTTAGACCCGATTGGTATTACCAATCGACCTTTAGTCCCGGGCGAGAAACCATGACTAAAGGAGGGGCCCTTTAGTCCCGGATTCATGCTCCCGGTTGGGAAACCAGAACTGAAGGGGTTTCCCAACCGGGAGTATAGCTTGTTTCTATATTAGTGTATGGTAGAGCTCAAGGATGAGCTTGATCTTTACTGGAGAGTGTTGCTTCTTGATAGTGATGCCTTCCCCATAGCTCAACACCCCTATTTATAGTGTTCTGGAGCTATGGGGTACCTCTAGAAGTGAGTGGAAGGTCAGTGGAGAGGGGGGACATCGAGCGACACCTAGGGCAACCACTAACCCCTTGGATCCATTTCCTTCCCATCCAACAGTGATGGAGAGCTCCATGATGGCGGTTATCCCTATCCTAAGGCAGATGGAAGGTCAGTGGGGTGTTTGAGTGGCTAGTGATAGTCCCTCCAATCCAAGAGAGGTCCATCCAACACCCTTGGATGCCACTAACTCAAATCAATGGTTGAGGGGACTCCTAGGTGTGCTTCCTTGCTCCCCCACAGATCAATGACATGCCGGGGGGAGTGGAGGCATCGGGCAATGCCGTGGTGTGGGTCCTAGCCTCCTTGTCACATGTGGTTCCTTCTAGAAGATGTTTTCTTCAATATTTTTGACCATTTTTCCCATGTATGCAAATTCTCCAAGTGCAAGTGGAACTAGGTCATTTATAAACATCAAATGCTACTTGTGGTGTGCTTTACCTTCACTTTAGTGGAATGTCAATGGTCAAACATGGGGTTTAGTGACCATCAACAAGCTCCCCAAGCTATCCCTTTGCTCATCTCGAGCAAAGATGCGAATTTAGTATTTGGATCAAGTGTTGCTACAATGTTAACGTCTGGTAAAAACTTGTATACAAACCAACACTATCTCTTGCATTGAATAAGTTGGTACTTAGAGACTCACCCATCTTACCTTAGTCATATGGGGTTATAGCCTTCACCTTGTCCTGAGAGATCACAAGACATACTAGCTTGATGGAGATGCTCCTTCTCCTCCTTTGGTTTGATCGAACTTCTCAGAGATTTTTGAGTTTTTAGAAAGAAGCATGCTCAAGTTCCTCCAATGGTACTCTCAAATCTCTCAAAGGTGTTTGAATCCTCACCAAGGCCATAGAGCTCAGCCTTCACATTCCTATCATAGAGCTTATGTGGATTTCATGGGTAGAGGATGAATGTAAGGCATACTTGTATTGAATATATTGCTAAGTCAACACTTGGATCACATGAAGCAACAAGTCGAGCAATTAGATCAAGATGTCCTTGTTTGTGGATGGTGGTGATAGAAGTGGTACTCCTTTGATGATCTTCCTCTCTCTAGCATCTTTGGATGAGAGCATAGCTACCTTTCTTTCCTTCTCTCTCTCTCTCTCTCTCTCTCTCTCTCTCTCTCTCTCTCTCTCTCTCTCTCTCTCTCTCTCGCTCTCTCTCTCCCTCCCTCCCTCTAAGCATGAGAGCTTGCCTTGCTCTTCTCTCTCTTTTTTTCTTCTTTTGTAGCCCATGTCTCTCTTTTGACTTGGAAGTTAGCTAGAGAGGTATAAACAAACTTTCATGGAGTAAATTTAGGTAGAGGCGACAGCCATGTTGTTGCATTACTACTATTTATTTTTTCATTGATTAACTTCTTATAAAGCTAAGCAAATGCAATTACTTAGAAAATTAAACATGAGGAGTATTTAAAAACTAATGCATTGTGTTGAAAAAAATATGAGATAAATACCAATTTACCTTTGGCAAGGCTCAAGGCTTCTCCTCCTCGAGTGCAAGTTCTCCTTGTTCCATAATAGAAGTCTTTTCAGGTTTAGGAAATGAGAAGACAGACGAAAGGATCTTCCTTCTTACGCCATGTCTTCTTGGACTTTTATTACTTCTTATCATGCTTCTCCATTTCCCCTGTTGGTTGAGGTTTCTCTCCATTGTCTTCCACCTTGGGCGATTCTTCTTTACCTACTTTTTGTCTGTAGAAAAAGGTTTGCTAGTAGAGAATGCGAATATTTCCTTCTTTCCAGCAAAGTGGAGTTGGAGTTGTCCCGATCCAACATAGATGCAAGTGTTGGCAGTATTAAGGAATGGACGTCCAAGGATCAGAGGTGTGTCCTTGTTGTCGTCACCCATGTCTAGAATCATGAATATACGTGCGAACTCCTTCTGCGTAGCGGACCGTTTGGTTGGCTAGCTGCAAGTAGACAGAAGTATAGGACAAAGGTGCATAAAGTAGGTTGTCATATGTTACCTTTAGCATGATGTTTACGCTTGACAGCTCACGGCGCAGAGGACGAGGATACGCTGGCCGCCGCCACGTCCGGCGTCGATGACGACGCGCGCGCCCATGGAGTCGAGGAGCTTGGCGAGGATCTGGGCATGCGCGGGCCACCCGATGGCGGACAGCACGTGGCCGTCGGCGACGCAGAGCCCGAAGGGTTCTGGGTCGACCCACGTGCCCCCCGCCATCTCCACGACATACCGCAAGCTGAAGAACGCCGTGCAGCGCACCCCGCCTCTGAGCCCGCCGGCCGCGGCGAGCAGGAGCTGGCTGTGGCATGTGAGCACCAGGGGCCTCCGCAGCGCCGCGAACGCTACGACGAGGTCCACGATGGCCGCATCCGCGCTAAGCTGCTCCGTGAACCGCCCGCCCGGGATCACCAGCGCGTCGTAGCAAGACGGGTCCGCTGACGCCGCCGCGAAGTCGGCGGTTATCATGAACCGGTGGCCCGTGAGCTCCGTGTAGAGCTGCGGGCGGTGTGCGTGCATGAGGATGGATGGATGGGATGGGGTGGGGTGGCTGCTGGTTAGGAGTAGTACATGACGTGACGTACCTCGAAGCCGAGGAAGTCATGGACGGCGGTGAGGCAGGAGTCGCCGGGGCTCTTGCCGGGCACGGCGCAGTCGACGGTGATGCCGAGGGTGCACTAGTAGAGAACAGACCTTTGATCCTCGGTCAAAATGGGCTCTAGTCCTAGAATTTTTTATGCCCGGGACTAGAAATACCTTTAGTCCCAGTTGGTGGCTCCAACCGGGAGTAAAGGTCCCTACCCAACGGCTACTGTGCCAGACAGAGGTGGCAGGGACCTTTAGTACCGGTTGGAGCCACCAACCGGGACTAAAGGTATACTTTTACTCCTGGTTGGTGGCTCCAACCGGGAGTAAAGGTCTACTCCCGGGCCGTGGCTGCGCCCGGGATTGGAAAGTTACCTTTAGTTCCGGTTGGAGCCACCAACCGCGACTAAAGGTCCCCCCTTTATATTCCGGCCGTCTCCTTCCTCCCCGAGCCCGAGCTCAGCACATTTTGAAGCTCACTGCAGTAGTGTTCTTGCTTCCTCCCTCCCTCCATTGTTCCTCCATCCATTCTTCGATTCCTCTGTCGATTTCTTCGATTTCTCTGTCGATTCTTCAGTTGTAAAGGTTACCAATCTCATACTCTCATTTTTCACCATTGTCTTATCTCATTTTGTTCACTATATATATATGGTTCTTTATTGTGGTTTTTTTCATTTGTAAGCAATTTGAGCTTAAAATCACTTCAAGCTTGCATATTTACATGAAAGAAGGTTAAAGTAGCTAGTTGAACTTGCGGATCGTGTTCATCTCGGCGACCATGTTCTCTGCCGAGCGGTAACGGACGTCAAGGAGGAGCTTTGATTCTACGAGGGAGAGCGGCAATGGTCGTGGAAGACCGTGTTCCCTTCCTCGTAGAATCGGAGCTCTTCCGTGGCAAGTACGGTGCCGTCCGGTGGAGAAATGCTCGCCGAGATGATCATGTAAGCAAGTTCAACTAGTATGGATGGTTATTTATTCATATGTCCCGATATCGTCGCAGTAGTCTGTCAATCACCGTACTTTTTATTTTAACTTTTTATGAAATAAAAACTTAGAAAATAGTTAGAAAATTATAGAAAATCCGTACTAGTTGAACTTGCGGACCGTGTTCAGCTCGGCGAGCATGTTCTCTGTCGAGCGGTAACGGACATCAAGGAGGAGCTTTGATTCTACGAGAGAGAGCGACAACGGTCGTGGGAGACCGTGTTCCCTTCCTTGTAGAATCGGAGCTCTTCCTTGACCAAGTACGGTGCCGTCCGGTGGAGAAATGCTCGCCGAGATGATCACGTAAGCAAGTTCAACTAGTACGGATGGTTATTTATTCACATATCCCGATATCGTCGCAGTAGTCTGTCAATCACCGTACTTTTTATTTTAACTTTTTATGAAATGAAAAACTTAGAAAATAGTTAGAAAATTATAGAAAATCCGTACTAGTTGAACTAGCGGACCGTGTTCATGTCGGCGAGCATGTTCTCTGCCGAACGGTAACGAACGTCAAGGAGGAGCTTTGATTCTACGAGGGAGAGCGACAACGGTCGTGGAAGACCGTGTTCCCTTCCTCGTAGAATCGGAGCTCTTCCTTGACCAAGTACGGTGCCGTCCGGTGGAGAAATGCTTGCCGAGATGATCATGTAAGCAAGTTCAACTAGTACGGATGGTTATTTATTCACATGTCCCGATATCGTCGCAGTAGTCTGTCAATCACTGTACTTTTTATTTTAACTTTTTATGAAATGAAAAACTTAGAAAATAGTTAGAAAATTATAGAAAATCTGTACTAGTTGAACTAGCGGACCATGTTCATTTCAGCGAGCATGTTCTCTGCGGAGCGGTAACGGACGTCAAGGAGGAGCTTTGATTCTACGAGGGAGAGCGGCAACGGTCGTGGAAGACCGTGTTCCCTTCCTCGTAGAATTGGAGCTCTTCCGTGGCCAAGTACGGTGCCGTCCGGTGGAGAAATGCTCGCCGAGATGATCACGTAAGCAAGGTCAACTAGTACGGATGGTTATTTATTCACACGTCCCGATATCGTCGTAGTAGTCTGTTATGTGTGTACACTCCCATTCTTCTGTTAATTTGCGGAAATATCATGTGAATTACTTACCTGCCGTAGTAAAAGACGAGAACACAATGACCATTAAAAATATCATTGTTTAGAGATCTAGATAATTTTATAGTTTCTTAATTTTATTTGTTTATAAAAGGAGAAATTTATAGTGTATTAAAAATGAGTATAGAGAGTAGATGGCAACTGCTTCCGGGTCCTCGGCCTCTCATGGGTTTCCAAAGCAACTTAGGCCGAGCCTCCCTCTCATTCCATGCGGCAAGTGTCGTGATGAGACGAAGATTGTGATGGAGTACCGAGTGAAGAAGGAGGGTCCCAACAAGGATCGTATCTTCTACAAGTGTCCGGATCGCAATGTGAGTTATTTTATCGTATTTAATGATTATGGTTAGTTTATACCTATTTTCATGATGGTTGTGATTAAAGTTCTAATTTTTTTGTTTTAATTTCAGTGGGATGGCAGTGGACGATGTTCAGGCTTCTACTGGGAGGAAGAGTATGTTGAACTCGTGCAAAAATATCTTGCACAACAGGCAGATACGGCGGCTAATGAGGCAGTGATCCAGCCGAAGAAGCCCAAAGATGTTGCACAATCGGGGGATCTGTCTGTTTTAGTTGAGATTGGTCGTGAAATCCTAGTGCTACTGAAATGTATTTTAGCTTTAGTTCTTTTAGTGGTAGTTGGGATTGTCTACATTGTAGCGATGCTTTCATAAATTTGTATCTTTTGTGGTGGCACGCATGTTGTATAAATAATTAATTATGATCTAGGTTTTAATATGGTATTTATGTCATGTAATGCAGATGAGCCATCATTGGATGTATAATGCTGATCGCCGCTCCCAAGAGTTCATTGACGGTGTGAATTCTTTGTTACGTGCGGCCGAGGCAAACAAACGCGACGGTTTCATGTGCTGCCCATGTGCCATATGTAAGAATACGATGGAATATCCTTGCTCAAGGACTCTTCATTCACACTTGTTCAAGTCGGGTTTCATGCCAAACTATATTTGTTGGACAAAGCACGGAGAAACCGGTGTTGTAATGGAAGAAGGTGAAGAAGAACAATGGGACGACAATGATATTATTCCCGATGGTGCGTGCTTCAATGATACTGCAATGGGAGAAGCTGAAGAAGAGGTAGCCGCAGAAGATGAGCCGGCTGATGATCTTTCTCAGGTCATTCGTGACGCACAAAGAGAATGTGAAAGTGAAAAGGAGAAGATCAAGTTCGAGCGGATGCTAGAAGATCACAAGAAATTGTTGTACCCAACTTGTGATGCAGGGCAGAAAAAGTTGGGAACCACACTAGAATTGCTGCAATAGAAGGCAAAGAATGGTGTATCTAACAAAGGATTTGGAGAGTTACTAAAAATCCAAAAGAAGATGCTTCCGAAGGACAATGAATTGCCCGCCACTACGTCATTTGTATTCATATGCATGTATATATACGTCGCGGAGCACCACCGCCCTTGTTCGCCCATGCGTTTCTATGTATACGGCGGAGCACCGCCGCCCTCGTTCACCCATGTGTACAGACATATATATGGCGGAGTGGAGCACCGCCACTCTTGTCACACCGCCCTCTCTCGCAGCCTAGTCGATCAACATTCGTATTATCCTTATCGTTAACGCTAAACAATCACACCAGGGCGAACCGCGCTGTTGATGTCACTGATGTGGTTCGCCCTAGTCACCGACGCAATTCGCCCTCGGCCATTTATGTATAGCCCTAATTCGCTCTAGTACCGATGCAGTTCGCCCTAGTGTGGCGAATTGCGTCCGTGACCGAGGGGCAAGATTTAATAATGCATACTGTTCGTAGATTTTACGCAGGTAAGCAAAGATTTGACGTACTATATATTGGTTTTGTTTTTTGAAGCTAGATGGCCGACCCGAGAAACATGGATGAGGAGGAGTTGATGATGAATTTGATCAACACTGGCACTCAAGTTGCCGGTGATGATGGTGCTAAAAATAACGTGCAAGAGGATGCAGATGACGGGAGTCAGTACTTAGCTCTTGAACAAAATGAGCAACAACATATTGGCCAAGTATATATTTTTTATTATTAGCTATATATATTATCATATGTCTTATGTGTGCTCATGACATTAAAAATAATGTTTATGTTTTGTAGCCCTCTGGATCGACATCAACAACTACAACGAAGAGTAAAAATGTTCGAGGTCCCAAAAAGCCATTGGAGGGCCGCTTCATCATCTCGTAGTTCAATGTGGATACAGGAGAACCGGGGGGCGAATAAAATGAAATTTGTGCACCACTGTGGTTACCTTGTACGGGACAGGCTCCCGATTAGTACCCGTGAATGGAAGAAGAAGACCAATGCTCCTCATATCAGTTTTGTCTCCGATCGTGACAAGATGTTAATTTGGAAAGATGTATTGGTACATTTCACGCTCCAAATAGATGGTTATGATGATATAATTGATGGTGATGAATTGAAGGAGCGAGTTAGGGATTGGGCAATGAAGAAGATGGCCACCCAGTTTCAGACTTGGAAGAAACACCTATACATGATATATGTCAAGAAGAACATAGCACCAGATTTTACTGTCCCAGGCCCGATCTCAAAGCAGAGGCCCTATTGGGATGAGTTTGTACAGTACAAGACTTCGGAAGAGGGTGTGAGTCGGGTGATAAAGAACCAACGTAATGCCCAACAGAAGACATACCACCATAACTTGGGATCAGGTGGCTACCCGACTGCCATTAAGAAGTGGAACAAAATGGAAGCAGACCTTCTTGCCAAGGGTATCAGACCAGAATCACTCGAGTGGGGAGAACGTGCAAAGAATTGGTTTTTCGCTCATGGGGGAACACTAGACCAGGAGATAGGGAAGTGCGTTTATGGCACAAGACTACAAGAAGCAGCAGAAAGATTGTTTTATGCTTAGAGAGCTACTGCTAGTGGTGCGTTCAGGCCCAACAGAGAGAAGGATGAGCTGACATACGCCATCGGGACTATTGAACATGGTGGCCGAACTAGAGGCAAAGGAAGTGTCTCGTGGGAGCATGGATTCCCTCAGGACAGACCTTCCTACAGAAGCCGCCAGAGAAAGAAGGAAGAAGAGGCACAGCGGCTCCAGAGGTTGGAGGAAGCGGTGCGTGAAGCATAGGAGCGGGAAAAAAACCTTGAAGCGAGAATGCAGGAGGAAATCAGAAGGCAAGTGCAAATAGCAGTGAGTGGAAGCAAGTAGGCATCAGAGCCAGGAATCAACATTAGCCAATCTGTTCAGTTGAAAAGCAGTTGCGCTTCCACGGAGATACCAAATCAAGGGGACACAGGACTGCGCTTCCCTATGGATGACGTCACTGAACCTTGTACAACGTGTGAGCTACAGATTCCGAAGGGAAATTCCACAATCAAGGTGGCTATCGGTCTTGTTAATCCTATCGACCGAACCAAGACACCAAGGATTCATGGGAATATAATCCAACAAGGATATGCTACCATCTCAGTAGATAAAGCTAAAAAAAGGTTTTAGTGATTTGCCTCTTGACATTCCTAGAGGTGATGGCGAGAAAACTCTAGGAGAAGCGGAGAAGACATTCATTCTATGACGCAAGCGCTACATTATCATTCTAGGGATGTCGGCTCCACCTCCTCCTGAACTACCTCACCATAGGTACGTGCGGATAAAAACACTACATCATTAATTTGTATTGGCTTAAATAATTAACAATCTGCTCATAATAATATGTCATTCCTTTTTTTGTAGCAGATCCTCCCCCAACCTAAATCCAATTGTTCAATCGCCAAATCATCATAGTGCTCTGTACGATGACATTGTGTTGGAAGGCGAGGCTGCATCCACACCATCTCCAAGGAGGTCTCCAACGCCGCAGCCACCACCTCCAAGGAGGTCTCCAACGCCGCTGCCAACACCTCCAAGGAGGTCTCCAACGCCTCCCCCGCCCCCGCCTACCAAGAAGCCTAGCAAGAGGCCAGCCCCTCAAACGAAGAACCAGTCCCCGCCTGCAAAGAAAGCCACCGTGAAACCAAGGGCTATTCCCAAAATAATATCTGAAGAGAAGGAAGAAGGAACTGATGCATATAAAAAAGATATGTCTAGATTCTATGACAAACTTAAAAAGAATCAAGAAGCAAGGAGAAACCCGGAGAAACCGTACTTCTTCGTAGCTCTAGATATTCTAAGAAAAAGGGTGGCTTCTTACCAGCAACAACAGCGGGAATCTCGTACGCCGTCCAAATCAACGTTATCGGACTATGACCGCACTCTCACCAAGTCAATTGAGGCGGCACAGAAAAAGAAGCGGGAAGGGAAAGGAGTTGCCGAACTCGGACAACAAGCGCACCAATCAGTCCCCCCGCTAGTTGTTGGTAATGAATATGGTTCGAATTTAGGATTAATGCATCAGGCAAACATACCTCCGGATGTCGATTTGGATCACCTTGGTGAATTTATTGATGAGACTGGTCTCGACCTTTACCAGATGTTTGGTGATGAAAACATTGAGAGTGCGGCGGAGGTTGATATTTGGAAGAAAAAATTTGTACTAGGCCAGAGTCTATACAACCCTCAAGCCTTATCTGATCTGGGGACGCAAATGTACCTGCTAAACAAGTGGTACATACAGGCGTCTACCGGTGGAGACTTCTGCGTTGGTGTCAGAATTAGAGATGAACATTAGTTCCGTGGCGATGATGTTATGTATGTTGACTTTGCAGAATTTCATCAACTATGCCACCTGACCTCTCTGGACAAAGTTATCATTAGCTGCTATTGCCTATAAGTAATAATTCTTTCGATCTATTATTAAACTCATCGTATGTGTGTATATGCATATAAATTATCCTAACAAGTACTATATATATGTAGATTTACAATGACAGAGCTCAGAAAGGAAGGCTACAATGAAATTAGTTTTGTTGATCCCTATATAATATTCAAAGACCCAATTACTCCAAAGACTAATTGAAGTCTGAGTCAGAGAGTAACCTCATGAACTTCTTAGTGAACCAACGCCACAAGAAGGATATACTCTTTCCCTATAACTTCAAGTGAGTGTTAATAATGTCGATCATCCTTAATGGCTCATATGTTGATTCTAGTTAATTAATGAGTGTTATGCGTTATATCCTATAAACACATGCAGCAATCACTGGATATTGATGGACATCGATCTGGTGAAAAGTCACTTGATAATCTATGACTCGATGAGAAAACCACAACAAGACTACCAAGATATGATAGATATTATCCTGAGGTAATTTCGGGATCTCTAGCAACTATATATACACACAAACATGATGATTAACTATATCTGATGACGTGGCAAATTTTTTATTGGGCAGTGTTTGGAGAACCTTTATTGAGAAGCAACACATGGAAAAATGCAAAGCGCCACTGGATGTAATCCCTTTGAAAGTAAGTCCCCTGAATCGCATTATCTTTATTAATTAAACATATAGCTTTTACCGGATCACCAGATTGGATGACAAATCTTTTTCTCGTAAAGTGGTGTCTGAGGCAGGAACAGGAGAACAACTATTGTGGTTACTATGTTTGCAAGTTTATCAAGGTGGTCTCCCAAAGAACTTCTACAGAGAGACTCAAAGTACGTTAAAAATACACTATATATTCATTTAATTATTATTATTGATTGTGTTACTATGTCTTTATATATATATATATATATATATATATATATATATATATATATGTACATATATTAATTTATTTTCTTTTAATTCAAACCTGTAGACTCGATGGTTGGAGGAAAAGGTCATATGGCAAGACCAAATTAAAGCAATTCAAGAGTCTATAGCCGGATTTTTTAATGAGCAGGTCATCGATTCCAAGGGCGAGTTCTACTTCGACCCAACACTGCCATGGAAGCCAAGCTAGAGGATGAGAGGAAATTTGTTATATCACAACAACTGTAATGCAATCTTTTTGTAATATATGCACATGAAATAATATAATGTAAAATACACATATGCATGCATGCATGTAAATATATATATGATGCATGCATGCATATATATATATATATATATATATATATATATATATATATATATATATATATATATATATATATATATATATATATATATTTCTATGCTTGAATTGTGTGATTTAATACGTTCATTGTGCTTGAACCGAAACATACTATAAGCGCGTATAAATGTATAATTAGCAGCGTACAATACGACTTCGAAAACAAAAAAATGAAAAGAAAAGAAAAAAGAAAAAAAACCTTTAGTCCCGGTTCGTATTACCAACCGGGACTAAAGGTGCCGGCCATCGTGGCATGTCAGGAGGCACCTTTAGTCCTGGTTGGTGTTACCCACCGGGACTAAAGGTCCTCCTTTAGTCCCGGTTTCTGACCCGGGACTAAAGGACCCCCTTTAGTCTCGGATGCTTGCTCCCGGGTGAGGAACCGGAACTAGAGGGGGTTCCCACCAGGAGTAAAGCTCGGTTCTCTACCAGTGGCGGCGAGGGCGTTGAGCGGGACGGCGGCCTTGTAGTCCTCCATGTAGTCGCCGCAGAGCATGAGGACCTTCCTGGGGGGCGCATGGATGGACCTGATCGATCCTTGCTCGCTCTGGACCTGCAAGCGTGGTAGTGAGTAGGGAGTAGTGAGTAGTAGTGACACTGGCAGCTAGCGTAGGAGTGGGCGCGCTGGAGTGGCTCTGAGTTTCTGATCGATCTGCTCACGTCGATCACGACTGGTGGATCGACCGCTGAAAAAAATGGTCCAAACTTTCATAGTAGATGGGGACAGGATTATGAGCGCAAAAAAAAATGGGGGCAGGATTAGGGCGGTCCAAGTAGTTTCTATACATATTAATTTTCATAGGTACTACATATAGAAACTATGGTCTCAATGAATAGTTTTTACAGAATAATTTTTTATTCTATCACATGCATTCTCACTTCATTCTCTACCAATCACATCCCTTGTTTCTATAATTTTTGTTCTCTCTCTTTAATAACTACCTTGTCACATGAGCAAAATGCTTAAGTGACAATACAATTAATATCTATAAAAATTAGAGCGCCCTTAGAAACGATAGGATCAAATCTCTGTTCCGCATCCCGAGTCCTGACGGGAAACAAACCACGTAATAAAACGCACGTGTTCAGGGCATGGGCATCGCATGCGTCACGCGTGATCTCCGGATGAGCCACGGCCACGGATCGAGACGGCCAGAGAAATGCAAGCCCTGTACTTTACTATACAGTAATTAGTATTAACATAACACGTGTCAGGAGAGGTTAAGTGACTACACACATGTGGATTGCTTATATTATCCGCCCGTGAATCGGTAGAGTAATTTTTGTGCATGGTGCTGGGCGCGCCACGCCGTGATGATGATTTAGGCCGGTAATTAAACAGTCCAGTTGACTGATGTCGAGGACATCCTGGTTTGGAGATGGTCGGAGGATGGAGTGTATTCTTCGCGATCTGCCTACATGGCGCTCCATTCAGCCTCTCTGGTTACAAGCGCATTTGGGGTGCATGGGCACCTCTGCAGGTGAACATCTTCCTCTGGCTCGCTGTCCGACGATGGCATTGGGCCGTAGACAGGAGGCGCAGACAAGGATTGGACGCGGCCGAGCACTGCTTCCTATGCGACCAGGAACCTGAGACCATCGACCACAAAATAGCTTCCGGCTCGTTCGGTATGGTCAACGGCGGAGCCACGTATGGGCTATAGAGGGCTCCGGCCCCCTTGCCCCGTAAAAAAATGAGGATATATGACGTGAATGTGTAAGTCCGCTAGCTAATTTAGCCCACTAGGTAATAGGCCACGTGCAAGCCTGCACTTGGGAGTTGGGACCCGGGCACCTGGGCCCTGGCATCTGTGAACATGAGCAAAATAATCCACAGAGTGACCGAGACGGCGGGGGCGACGAGCCGAGCACCGGAGATGTCGATGCCTCGAGCTGGAGTCCTTGGCGGTGGCGGCGGCGGCCTTCCTTGACTCGCTCGTCGGCGGTCGACCTTTTGTCCATTAGCACTACATTAATACCAAAAAAAAAACGGATTTCCATCTTTTAGTGTGAGATATGCAAAGTGGTTGAGAAGTACTACCCAGCAGATTTCAACCAACAAGAGAAGCTTAGATTAGAGTATCAATTGAAGCATTTTGTTGTTGATGCTTCCGATAGCTAAAAAATATTGCAACCATAGCTGAGCTATGTCGATGCCTTGTTGCCACAGGACGCCGTAGGACTTCTAACATGATCGATAGATTGCTTCGGTTGCTGCTTACTCTTCCAGTTTCAACAGCTAGTGCTGAGCGCGTTTTTTCTATCTTGAAGATCACTAAGACAAGACTACGAAACAAGATGGAAGACGAATTTCTTGCCAACAACTTGGTAGTACACATAGAAGGCGAGATCGCAAGAGACTACAGCTATGAAGATATAATTACTGATTTCCAGAATTTGAAGAAAAGAAAAAGTGGACTTTTAACGAGTGCCAGTTCTATGGGTTACTTGTCTTTTGGTGTATATATACTAATATGATACTGTAATGGGTATCCTATGGACAATAGACCATGGTCACCTGTGTTTTTGTTAATTGTGACCTAATTATAGTAGTATAGAACTAAAACTTATTTTTATAGAACTTGTGTACATGTTGGTCAGTTAGTCTATATGGTCTGGATTTGACAAATACCCCCCATGTATTTGGCTCCAAGCTCAGCCACTGGATAGGGTGGTACATCCTCGCACATCTTGGCGTGAGAAAAAAAAGCCGGTTAGGACATAGAGGACGCACATGAATGAATATTGAAATGTTCCACAGTCACTAGTGCTACAGTAGCCGTGCGGCCGTGCCAAACAAAGTCACGGGCCTGCGAGGCCCATCTTATTATGATGTTTGGGCCCATCCGAAGAGGGAAGAGTCCCATGTGAGAAACGGCCCTCCAGGCCCATCTTGTTATGATGTTCGGGCCCATCCGAAAAAGGCAAAAATGGCTCCTTATGGGGTTTCGCCGAGTGGGCTTCCAGGCAGCAGCCCACCCCCACTGCAATTTGCCATGCCGCTGTATCGTCTCGTCCGCCTGATTTCCTGAATCCTGATGAAATAATGTATGCAAATTCTGCTCAAGCGCCATGCCGAGTGGGCCTCGTAGTCCTCCATGTAATCGCCGCGCGCAGAGCATGAGGACCGGCTGCCATGGATGGACCTCATCAGAGACTCGGAGCTAGCAGTGTTTGCTAGTGAGTAGTGACACTGGCAGCGCGCGCGTAGCGAGGAGCAGCTCTGATGAGCATATGATCGATGATCGATCGCACGTCGACCGCTCAAAAAATGGTCCAAATAACATTCATGCTAGATGGGGACAGAAATAATGTCGACGTGTCTGGTGAGCTCTAGCTAGGTTCCAGTTGGGCAAGCTACGATGAACTAATAGTACCTACGACTGCTATTCGTTTAAAAAAAATAAACATACGTACCTACTGCTGGAGTATAGTTAGAGCTATAGTACAAACATACAATCTAATCCTGAATTCGTCGTGACAGTGCGGTAGTACCACCGTTTGTTTGGTAGATGAGATCGATTAGCTGATGATGATCGCCCTGTTTGTTTAAGTTGGTTTAGCTTATAAGTCATGGCTGAAAGTACGGTTGATTAGTTTGATGTGAGAGAAAAATACTATTCGTTGATTGATAAATCATAATTTATAAGCCAAATACAATCCAGCGAACAGGCCAGATGAACCTGCTGCTGCTGCTAGAGCTAGTATGCATGTCACCCAGTCCCAGATCGACCAGGTAGAGACATGCCAAGCTAAGAGTGATGTGTGCCGTGTGTATGCTCAGAGGAATAATATTGGATAATGCATGCTGCATAGTGCATATATATATATATATATATATATATATATATATATATATATATATATATATATATATATATATATATATATATATATATATATATATATATATATATATATATATATATATATATATGGTGGTTGGTAGGTTGGAGGATGGGTCGCTGACCGTCCGCTTGACCAGAGGTGGCTATAGGTCTTTTTCGACTTACCCCATATTCAATTTGTTCGATTTCTTTTTTTTACTGGAACAGTATTTTTCTCTTACGACACTTCAGTCGAAACAATATTTTTTAGTTAGTTTCAACCCATGTATACTGACGGAGACGTACAAGTATTAGCCTGGCCTACCGTGCCATGGCATCAGCTGTGCCTCTGCACGTGAGTACCCACTGCAACTAGCTTTGACATTGCTTTCGTCGTAATTTTTATTAGACGAGAAAAGAAAAATAAAAAACAGAGGACAAGAAAAAAAACAACTGCAGCCTCAGCCCGTCAGCCGGGGAACACGCTTCGCCTCCCAGGCAACGGGCCAGGCAAGCAATCCCAGGCGTAGCAGTATATTCGGCTGGGCTTATACAATCGTATACATCGTGGATTATAAATTAAAATAATATTTTTCTTTCATATCAGATCAGCCAAACTAGCTAGTAGTAAATAATGTACGATCATTTATAAAGAAACGAATAGGCTGTAGGATTTCGTCCGCTGGGGTCACACGATCAAATCTGCCTCCCAGTCACAATCCAAACACGTTCACCGGATCGATCCGTCACGTAATCTGACGGCAAATGCTCCGGATGCCTCATGCGTAGTGATGAAAACGGATAGGACACGGACAGATATCACCGATATTATATTTGTTTTCATATTTCTGTTCGGATAGTGTCAACTATGTCGGATATGATACGATTGAATATTGACATCATAAATATGCGATTTGAGTATTCGGATACGGATACGGTATCAAATGTTGGATATCTAGACTCAGATATGGACAGATCTCAACCCCTCTAAACAGATTCGGTTTCGCATATGGTAGGAAAATATCCGTACCGTTGCATCCAGATGATTCAAGGCCTCAAGCAGTTCATTCAGCCGTCCTTTCCTTTTCTTATTATATACTACGTAGCAGTGTAGTACATGTATTTATCTAGAAAAGTGGTATGTATTACTACCACCACCAAGATAATTATTATATTATTCAACCGTCAACCAACGTGACGTCGTCGTTTCATACGGGTGTGATTGATAGGCCGAATCGGATCCTCCTCGTACTATTTTGATGTCTGACTTTATTTATACGATGTATTTGGTTGTCCTCCTTACACTTTTCGTTTTGGTTTGTATCCTTTCATTCATCTGCCCTCCTCCATCCAGCATGACTTTATCTTCTTAATTTCCACTTTTCTCTCTATACAGGATGGTTTGATTCAGGCATGGTGCAAAGACTCATATGTCATACACTCAAAACTCTCATTCATATATACAACCAAACAAGATCTCATCTCATACTAGACCAATAATAAAAATAACCAAACACAATTAAATACACGATTTAAGTATACATCTCACTGTCCTAGACCGACTCTCCATCTCAGCTCTCCTCACCAAAACAATCACATCCTCCGTTAGCTCGTGGGTACACTGAATTTAATAGTTACACTGAGGCGGCATCCAGAGATGATGACGCATGCAACAGTGTTGATCAGTCTGTCTGTCAGATCTACAAGGTTAATTTTCGGGATAAGAAAAAACAACCGCCTGATCGCTGGGCTGGCTGGCCAGCCCCTTATATGGCTACTATTTATGTGAATCAGTTAGTAATATTTTTCTTTCACATAAATAAACCAACAACAATATAACTCAGCCAACCGAACAGCATGATAGCTGCTAGCTAGGCCTCACAACCAACAACGTTGAGTGATTATTGTGCGAGAAGTTTCATGAACAGACGAGGTGTTTGATTGCCTCTCCTAAATTTTAGTTGTTGTCCTATCAGATATTTAAACACATGTATGGAGTATTAAATATAGACTAATTATAAAACTAATTACATAGTTTACGCCTAATTTGCAAGATGAATCTTTTAAGCCTAATTAGTCCATGATTTGACAATGTTTTGCTACAGTAAACATGTGCTAATGATGGATTAATTAGGCTTATAAAATTCGTTTCGTGGAGTACTGACGAATTATGTAATTAGTTTTTTTATTAGTATCTGAACACCTCATACAACATCTTTCCAACACACCTAAATTTTAGTTGCTGGATTCAAATACCTCTTAAATTGGCTTTAGTTGTGATCCCAGCAGCACACTAGCTAGCTTGAAGTACTAGTCCTGCAGTGCAAACTATTCCCAAGGACTAGACACAACACAAGCACCACATGCACATAAGATTAAGGGGGTGTTTGTTTCTCCTCCAAAACTTTAGTCATAATATTATTGAATATTTGGACATATGCATGGAGTATTAAATATAGACTAATTACGAAACTAATTATACAGTTTGCGACTAATTTACGAGACGAATCTTTTAAGCCTAATTAGTCTATGATTTTGACAGCGTGGTGCCACAGTACATGTGCTAATGATGGATTAATTAGATTTAATAAATTCATCTCGTGGAGTACTGACGGATTCTATAATTTATTTTTTTATTAGTATCCGAACACCCCATACAACACCTCCTAAATTTTAGTCACTGAATCCAAACACCCCCTGACATACCCACACAACACGAAACCCACACGAACAAAGCACTGGTAGAGAAACATGTTGTACTCCCGGTTCTCAACCCCCTTCAGTCTTGGTTTTGGAAACGGGAGCACGAATCCGAAACTAAAGGGCCCTTCCTTTAGTCCCGGTTTCGCGCCCGGGACTAAAGGTCTAAAGAGGCCTCCCGGCCTGGCCACGTGGGCCGGCCCTTTAGTCCCGGTTGGTACCAACCGGGACTAAAGGTTTTCTTTTTTTTATTTTTTTGTTTCTATTTTCAATTGATGATTCGTTTTGATTTTTGAATAGATTTTCGAATACGCATTCTACGCTGCTAATAATATACGTATTCTACACGTTTATAATGTGTATAAACTAAAGTATGAAACTAACGTATATATTACCTGCATATATATATATTGTACGTTATTTTATGTACATATAATATGTATATATATATATATATATTACAAATAAAGCTTGTATTGTATATTCTATCATATTCTTGGCATAACAAATTCACTCCATCTGGTTTGGCTTCCATGTTTCGTTCACGTCATTGTAGAACTCACCGGCGGGGTTTAGGACATGGTCATTAAGAAATCCTGGTATGATCTCTTGAATTGCTTTCAGTTGGTCACGTCGTATGACTTTTTCCTTCAACCATAGAGTCTTCAATAAAAGCTAAAGAAAAACATAGTATCTGCAGTAGTTGTTCCCATGTTCTTATATATATATATATATATATATATATATATATATATATATATATATATATATATATATATATAGCTAGTACTTACTTTGTGTGCAATTACATCCAGTGACGCTTTACAATGTTTCATGTGGTGTTCCTCAATGAAACTTTTCCAAACACTACGCCCAATAAAATAAAAAAATTAATTTGGCCTTTAATAATTGTTGCAGTTAAGAGATCGGAGTATATATAGTTGCTAGAGAGATCAAATTACCCTTGGATAATATCTATCATATCTTGATACTATGTTTGCTCTTTTCTTAATGAGTCTAAGATGCTCAATCGACTATTGACCATATCGATGACCATTAATATCCAGTGATTGCTGCATATGTTTTTATACACAAATATGATCGACATTAACTAGAGTCAACATATATATATATATGAGAGATAGCTTAGCTAGTAAGCAAATAACTGAACAAATATCTATATGATAGACATTAATTATTTAACACTCACTTGAAGTTGGAGGGGAAGAGTATGTCCTTGTTTTGTTGGTTCACTAAGAACCTCATGAGATTTTTCTCGAGTTCAGCTTTCCATTGAGATGGGGGATTAGGGTATTTGAATACGACATTTGGATCAACGAAACCAACATCATTATCCTTTCTCTTTCTGAGTTCTGACATCTCATATCTGCATATATAAAAATATAGTGTGAGGATATATAATTTATATATATACATGTATCTTTTTATATATACACTTTAATAGTAGAAAATAATCACACTTACAGACAATAGCAGCTAATGAGACTTTTATCGAGAGTGTCTAGGTGGCATAGTTGGTGTAATTCTGAAAACTCGACATATATAACGTCATCGCCACGGAAGTAATGTTAGTTTCTAACTCTAACAGAAACAAATGTCTCTCCCCGTTCACACACCGCCATGTACCACTTGTTTAGCAGGTACATTTGCGTACTCAGTTCACCTAAGGCCTCAGGGTTGTATAGACTCTTTCCATGTTCAAATTTCTTCCAAGGATCCACTTTCGGAGCAGATGGTCCTTCAGCGAGCACTTGGGCAAGGTCCATACCGGTATCCTCATAAAACCGAGCCAGGTCCTCAAAATCGACGTCTAGTACGTCTAAGTTTGAACCATATTCGTTACGAATGACAAGAGGGGGGACTGATTGTTGCGATTGTTGTCCGAGTTATGCAACATATTTTCCTGCTCTAGCCTTTTTCTGCTTCGTCTCAAATGACTTGGTGAGAGAGCGCTCGTAGTCCGATTTTGGCAGGGTCTTTTGAGATTCTCGCTTTTTCTGGTCCACCTTCTTTCTTAGAAGATCTGGAGGTAGGTAGAAGTACGGTTTCTTCGGGTTCTCCCTCGCTTCTCATTGCTTTCTTATTTTTTTGAAGAAATTGCTCATATCTTTTTGTACTGCAGCATTTAATTCCTTTTCACTTTTCTCGTAAGCTAGTTTTTGGGGAATAACTGGATTAGAGGGGGCTTTCTTCTTTGCCGGCTGGTGGGCCAACAGCTTCGTTTGCGGGGCGGACCTCTTAGGAGCTGGCTGCTTCTTGGTCATAAAGGAAGGCGGGGCAGCCGTTGGAGACCTCTTTGGAGGCGTTGGAGATCTCCTTGGAGGCGTTGGAGACCGCCTTAGAGGTGGCGGCAGTGGCAGGATTGCATAATCATTGCCCAGAGCACTATGATGATCTGGAGATTGAATAATTGGACTTAGGTTGGCGGAGGCCCTGCTGTGTGAGTACAAAAAAGAATAATTTGGTATAAGAAATTGTTAGTATTAATCATACATGTCAATAGAAAATTAGTGAAAAAAATTATTTTATTCACTTTTGTCCGCACCTATTGTCTGGCAATTGAGAAAGTGGCGGTGGACTAGAGACCCTAGGAATAATGATGTAGCGCTTGCGCCATAGTATGAATGTCTTCTCTGCTTCTTTTAGAGTCTTCTCCCCATCACCTCCTAGAATGTCAAGAGCCAGATCACTAAAATCTTTGTTAACTCTGTCCACTAAGACGCTAACATATCTAGGTGGTATTATTGCCCCATGGATTCTTGGTGTCTTGGTAAGATCTGGAGGAGAAAAAACACCGAGAGCCACCATGATTGTGGCATTCCCTTTTGGAATATGTAGCTCATATGATGTAAACGGTGCAGTGATGTCATCTACGGGAAAACATAGCATTGCGTCATCTTGATTTGGCAACTCCGTGGAAGCGCAGCTACTTTTCAACTGATCAGGAGGGCTAATACTAATGTTGATTCCTAGATTTGATGCCTGCCTTTGGACACTCATTGCTATTTGCACTTGCTTTATAATTTCGTCCTGCATTCTAGCTTGCATGTCTTTTTCGCGCTCCTGTGTTTGAAGCAACGCCTCCCGTGACTCACGAACATATTCCTCCAACCTACTGATCCGCGCTGCTTCCTCATCCTTTCTTCTCTGTCGGCTTCTGTAGGTATCTCTGTCATTAGAAAAACCATGCTTCCAAGAAATGTTCTGTCCTAAACCTCTCGTTCGGCCACTGTGTTCAGCAGTCCCGATGGCATACGTCAGTTCATCTTCCTCTCTATTAGGCCTGAACGCACCAATAGCTTTAGCTTGTAGAGCATAAAAAAATCTTTGTGTTGCTCTTTCGAGTTTTGAGCCATGAACCAGCTTCCCAGTCTCTAGATCCAGTCTTCCTCTATGAGCGAAAACCAATTCTTCGCGCGTTTGGGTCAATTGAGTGATTCTGGTATGATACCCTTGGCAAGAATGTCTGCTTCCATTTTTTCTCACTTGGGAATGGCAGTCGCGTAGCCACCTGATCCCATGCCATGGTGGTATACCTTCTGTCGGGCATTCTTTCCTTCTCACCCGTTCCTCAACCTCTTCCGATGTCTTGTACTGTACAAAATCATTCTAGTAGGGCCTCAACTTTACGAGTGGGCTACTAGTATTGAAATTGGGCGTTAGGTTCTTCTTGACGTATTTTGTGTATAGGGATTTCTTCCAAGTCTGAAATTGTGTGGCCATCTTCTTCATAGTCCACTTTCGAACTAGTTCCTTCAATTCATCATCGTTGATAGCATCATAATCATCCGCTTGCAACGTGAAATGTTGAAGGATATCATCCCAAATTAAATTCTTATCAAGATCAGAAACAAAACTAACATGAGGCTCGTTGATCTTTTGCTTCCATTCACGGGCACTAATTGGAAGTCTGTCCCTTACAAGGCACCCATAGTGTTGCACAGATTTCCTTGCATGTGGACCAAGTGGTTCGCCTGTTTTAATATTGAATTCCGATATTATGTAGCGCCCCTCCATTGGCTTTTTCGGGCCTCGAATATTTTTGCTTTTCGCCGTTGTGGTCGTCGATCCAGAGGGCTACGTATAAAAAAGAATAAATAAATATCATGTGTACACATAATAGATGATAGATATTCAAATATATATATATATAATATTCAAATATATATATAAATATATATACCTCGCCAGTGTTTTCTTGCACAATATTTTCTTGGTTATCTTCAAGAGCCAGGTATTGACTCTCGTCATCTACATCCTACTGGTCACCATCGTCCAATTGAGTGCCGGTGTTGATAATATCCATCATTTCTTCATCCATGTTGTCTCTCGGAGCAGTCATCTAGCTTTTACACCACTAGATATATCTATAAAAAATAAAAACTATATCTATCAAATATCCATCAAATTCTAGCTCAAAAACATGTTTAAATAAATAACCATCCGTACTAGTTGACCTTACTTACGTGATCATCTCGGCGAGTATTTCTCCACCGGACGACACTGTACTTGGCCACGGAAGAGCTCCGATTCTACGAGGAAGGGAACATAGTCTTCCACGACTGTTGCCGCTCTCCCTCGTAGAATCAAAGCTCCTCCTTGACGTCCATAGCCCTTGGCAATGCTTTCTTCTAGCCGAGCACGATTGTGAACATATTTCTTTAGGACTCCCATGAACCTCTCAAAAGGGAACATGTTGTGCAGGAACACAGGACCGAGAATGCTAATCTCCTTGAGTAGATGAACTAAGAGGTGTGTCATGATATTAAAGAAGGAAGGAGGGAACACCAACTCAAAGCTAACAAGACATTGAACCACATCATTCTGTAGTTTAGCTAGATCCATTGGATCGATTGCCTTCTAAAAAATTGTATTGAGGAATGCATATAGCTTCACGTGGCTAGACGTACATTTGGAGGTAGAATTCCTCTTAATGCAACTGGAAGCAATTGCGTCATGAGCACGTGGCAGTCATGGGACTTTAAGTTTAGAAATTTCTTCTCTGGCACATTTATTATACCCTTTATATTCGAGGAGAATCTAGATGGTACCTTGATGCTTGCTAGGCATTCAAACATGCTTTCCTTCTCTTCTTTGCTAAGAGTGTAGCTGGCATGACTTAAGTAATGGGGTCCATCATCTGTCTTCTCTGGATGTAGCTTGTCTCGTTCTTTCAAACATTGCAGGTCCTGTCGTGCTTCAAGTGTGTCCTTAGGCTTCCCATACACATCTATGAAGCCTAGCAGGTTCACACAAAGATTCTTCGTTAGATGCATCATGTCGATCGTGCTACGGACCTCTAGGACTTGCCAATAGAGTAGCTCCCAAAATATGGACTTCTTCTTCTACATGGGTGCGTGACCATCGGCGTCGTTCGGAACAGGTTCGCAGCCATGTGCCTTTCCAAATACTACTTTCACATCCTTGACTATATTGAGTACATCCTCACTAGTTCAGTTGCCCGGCTTGGTCTGGTGGTCTGCCTTACCTTTAAAATGCTTGCCTTTCTTTCTTAGGAGGTGATTCGCATGAAGAAATCAACGATGGCCAAGGTACACGACCTTTCAACATTTTTTTCAAGAATATACCTTTAATGTCATCAAAACAGTGCATGCATGCATTATATCCCTTGTTTGATTGTCCTAAAAGATTACTTAGAGCAGGCCAATCATTGATTGTTACGAACAACAATGCTCGCAGGTCAAAGTGCTCCTGTTTGTGTTCATCCCACACACGTACACCTGGTCTGTTCCATAAAAGTAGAAGTTCTTCAACTAGTGGCCTCAGATACACATCGATGTCGTTGCTAGGTTGCCTTAGGCCTTGGATGAGCACTGACATCATAATAAACTTACGCTTCATGCATAACCAGGGAGGAAGGTTATAGATACATAGAGTAACAAGTCAAGTGCTATGACTACTGCTTTGCTCCCCGAAAGGATTCATACCATCCGTACTTAAAGCAAACATTAAGTTTCTTGCGTCATTTGTAAACTCCGAGAATTCTCTATCGATTGCTCTCCACTGGGACCCATCAGCAGGGTGTCTCAACATATTATCTACCTTACGGTCTTCTTTGTGCCATTGCAATAACTTTGTATGGTCTTTGTTTCTGAACAGACGTTTTAAGTGTGATATTATAGGAGCATACCACATAATCTTGGCAGGGATTTTCTTCGTGGGACGTTCGCCCTTAACATCACTAGGGTCATCTCGTCTGATCTTATACCGCGATGCATGACATACCAGGCATGCATCTAACTTCTTGTACTCCTCGCCACGGTAGAGGATGCAGTCATTAGGACATGCATGTATCTTCTGGATTTCTAATCCCAAAGGGCAGACTACCTGTTTTGCTTCGTACGTTGTGACAGATAATTCATTACCCTTCGGAAGCATCTTCTTTTGGATTTTTAGTAACTCCTCAAATTCCTTATCAGATACACCATTCTTTGCCTTTCATTGCAGCAATTCCAGTGTGGTACCCAACTTTTTCTGTCCCGCATCACAAGTTGGGTACATCAATTTCTTTTGATCCTCTAGCATATGCTCGAACTTGATCTTCTCCTTTTCACTTTCGCATTCTCTTTGTGCGTCACGAATGGCATGACCAAGATCATCAGCAGGCTCATCTTCTGCCACTACCTCTTCTTTAGCTTCCCCCATTGCAGTCTCATTGAAGGCACCATATTCAGCAATAATGTCATCATCGTCCCATTGTTCTTCTTCACCTTCTTCCATTACAACCCTGGTTTCTTCGTGCTTCGTCCAACAAATATAGTTTGGCATGAAACCCGACTTCAACAAATGTGAATGAAGACTCCTTGAGCTAGCATATTCCTTCAAATTCTTACATATGGCACATGGGCAGCACATGAAACCATCGCGTTTGTTTGCCTCGGCCACACGTAAGAAAGAATGCACGCCCTCAATGAACGCTTGGGAGCGACGATCAGCATTGTACATCCAATACCGGCTCATCTGCATTACATGACATACATACCATATTAAAACATAGAACATAATTAGTTAATTATACGACATGCATGCCACCACATAAGGTATTAATTTATGAAAGTCTTGCTACAATGTAGACAATCCCAACTACCACTAAAAAACTAAAGCTAAAATGCACTTCAGCAGCATAAGGATTTCGCGACCAATCCCAACTAAAACAGACAGATCATGCGTTTGTTCAACATCTATGGGCTTCTTCCGCGGGATCACTGCCTCATCAGCCACCGTAGCCGCCTGTGCAAGAGAGTTTTGCACGTGTTCAACATACTCTTTCTCTCAGTACCAGCTTGAACATCCAGTGCCATCCCACTGAAATTAAAATAAAAAACTAGAACTTTAATCACAATCATCATGAAAATAAGGATAAATTAACCATAATCATCAAATATGACAAAATAACTCATATTGCGATCCGGACACTTGTAGAAGATACAGCCCTTGTTGGGACACTCCTTCCTCACCCGGTACTCCATCACAATCCTCTCCTCATACTTGCTGCATGCAATGAGAGGGAGGTCCGGCCTCAGTCGCTTTGGAACACGATGAGAGGTCGAGGACCCGGAAGCAGTTGACATCTACTCTCTATACTCATTTTTAATATAATATAAATTTCTCATTTTATAAACAAATAAATTAAAAAAACTCTAAAATTCTCTATATCTCTAAACCATGAAGTGTGCTATGCATGCTAGAAATGAAAGCTGAATACTAGTTTTGAATAACTACTTTAACCTTCCTTCATCCAAATATGCAAACTTTAAAGTGATTTTGAGCTTAAATGGCTTACAAATAAAAAAAATTCCACCATAAAAAACCACATATATCTAGTCCACAAAATGAGATATGCTACTAATGAAACATGAGAGTATAAAGTTGGTAACCTTTAGAACCGAAAAATCGATGGATGAATTGAAGAAATCTTGTGATTACCGACGATGAGGAAGAAGAGAGGCCGGCGATGAAGCAAGAACACTGAGCTCGAAGTGGCTCGGGCTCGGGGAGAAATAAGGGCTATATAGGAGGGGACCTTTAGTCCTGGTTGGAGACAGAAACCGGGACTAAAGATCCCTTTCTAGTCCCGGACGGAGCCTCCAGCCGAGAGGAGACTTTTACTCCCGGTTGGAGGGACCAACCAGGAGTAAAAGTTAATCTTTAATCCTGGTTGGTAGCTTCAACCGGGACTAAAGGTCCCCTGCAGCAAAAGCCTGCCGCAGTAGCCGTTGGGCAGGGACCTTTAGTCCTGGTTGGAGCTACAAACCAGGACTAAAGGTCTCTCTAGTCCTGGGAGCGAAAAATACCGGAACTAAAGCCAAATTTCGAGCTGGATCAAAGGTCGTTTCTCCACTAGTGAAGGTAAGATTAAGATGAAAGAAAGACGGTGTAGTAGTGGTGGTTGGGATGGTGGCGGGCAAGTGAGAAGAAACGAGATCACGACGGCAACGCAGAGACCAAGTGACCCTGTCTGCGGTGTCGCCGAGCAGGTTGATGGCTCCCTCAAGTTATAAATACATGATGTACGTAGTTGATTTTTACGTGGTCTTCGACCCTTCTTTCTTGTTTAGCTTTAGCCATTGATTGATTTTAATTTCTTTCTCACTGTATGTAGTATGGTATGTATATAGTCATAATACTATACTCCCGCCCCATAAAAAAGAGTCGTTACGGGACTCAAGCTGATCAAACTTTTTTTTTAAATTTGATTAGATTTGTACAAAAAATGTTAGGAGAGTGACTTGTGAAAGACTTCATGGCTTTATTTGCAAATTTTATCCCTTCGGAAGACAAACGGATCTATCATTCCGCATGAAGTGAGTTGTTTCCTCTCAATGGTACTGAAGGCATATGTGTTTTGGTTTATTATGAAAATATATTTAAAAATCTATCCAATAATACTTATTATGTATCATAAATATTAATATTTTGTCATATATATTTGGTCAAAGCTAAAGATAACTGACTTCTTGGAAAACGAAAATGATTTTTTTTATGAGACGGAGGGAGTATCTCACTAGTACACATCATCATCATAATAATAATAATAATAATAATAATAATAATAATAATAATAATAATAATAATAATAATAATAATAATAATAATAATAATAATAATAATAATAATAATAATAATAATAATATAAAAGTATACTAGTATTCAGTTATCTGCACATGTTTTTTTTTGTTCCTATATATTGTAGCTAATAAATATTTGACATATATACTATTATCTTATTAATTGTCAAGGTGTAAAAGTTTTGGTTCAGTTCTTGTCAAATTGTCAAGTATTCATGATGGAAAAGGAGGGCAACGTAGACTCGGAGCTAAAGGCATTTAGTTCGGAAAGGACTGGCTCATTGTCATTTGGTGGGCAAAGTACAGGTCCCAGTAGCTAATTTATCAGCAATTCCCTGGGCTAGGCTGGGATTAAATAAGCAGGCACAATACAGTTAGGCAATCTACAATCTAACCTAATACATTCGAGCTGACCTAATACATATACCTACACGCATACAGAGCTGACCTACCACATAGGCCATGTTCGGCTTACCCCATATTTAATTTATTTGGTTTCTTTTTTCAGCTGGAACAGTATTTTTTTCCCCACAACAAATCAGCCGAAACAGTCTTTTCAGTCAGTTTCAGCTAAATTTCAGCGAACGGGACCCATATATACTCGTCCTGTTCGCTTGTTTGTTTCAGCCAGCACAAACCAGCCAGCTAACAGTATTTTCCTCTCACAACAAACCAGCATCAACCAGCCTAAATCAACCCAGAAATCAACCTGCGAACAGGCCGACTGACCGAGACGTACAAGTATTAGCCTGGCCTACCGTGCCATGGCATCAGCTGTGCCTCTGCGCGCGAGTTCCCACTGCAACTAGCTTGACATAGCTTTTGTCGTAATTTTTATTAGACGAGAAAAGGAAAATAAAAAAACAGACGACAAGAAAAAAAAACTGCTGCCTCAGCCCGTCAGCCGGGGAACACGCTTCGCCTCCCAGGCAACGCCTGGCCAGGCAAGCAATCCAGGCGTAGGATTTCGTCCGGCTGAAGTCACGATCGTTGCCTGGACCTGGACGAGAATCTACCTGCCAGTCACAATCCAAACACGTTCACCGGATCGATCCGTCACGTAATCTGACGGCAAACGCTCCGGATGCCTCCTGCGCATCAACCTGATGGGTGACGGGTGCCCATCCAAATGATTCAAGGCCTCAAGCAGTTCATTCAGCCGTCCTTTCCTTTTCTTAGTAGCAGTGTAGTACAGGTCTTTATCTAGAAAAGTGGTATGTATTACTACCACCACCAGGATAATTATTATATTATTCAACCGTCAACCAACGTGACGTCGTCGTTCCATACATTCACTCTGTTCGCTTGTTAGTTTCAGCCAGCCCAAACCAGCCAGCCAATAGTATTTTCCTCTCACAATAAACCAGCATCAGCCAGTCCAAACCAGCCCAGAAACCAACCAGCGAACAGGCCGATTAGCTCGTGGGTACACTGAATTTTATAGTTACACTGAGGCGGCATCCAGAGATGATGACGCATCCAACAGTGTTGATCAGTCTGTCTGTCAGATCTACAAGGTTAATTTTCGGGATAAGAAAAAACAACATTAGCTAGGCCTCACAACCAACAACGTTGAGTGAGCCCGCGTTTAGTTGAAAAAAAAAAGTTCCAAAAAAGTGCTACAGTATCCATCACATCGAATCTTGCGATACATGCATGGAGCATTAAATGTAGATGAAAAAAAACTAATTACACAGTTTTGTGGGAAATTGCGAGACGAACGTTTTGAGCCTAATTAGTCCATGATTGAACACTAATTGCCAAATAAAAACGAAAGTGCTACAGTAGCCAAATTCCAACTTTCCCCTCAACTAAACAAGGGCTGATTATATATATATACTCCCTCCATACTGGTATTAGATGTCGTTCTGGCGTCCGCAGAAATTGAGTCAAAGGAGTGAAGAATTGGACGCTGCTGCCCCTCGCGCTTCGGCTCCCGCGCCGTACGTTAATAGCCCGCAGTCGATCTCGTTTCCCCGGCCATGCGTTAATAGGCCACTGCAGCCGCACGCCGCTCCCTTTATTAAATCGCGTTCCTCTCGTAGTTCGCCGCACGCCGCTCCTGCTCGCTCACGCCGCCGTTCGCCGTTCGCCGCACGCTGCTCGTGCTCGACATTCGTTGCTGCACCATGGATGCCTCGCCGGACTCCAAGATGGAGATGGAGATGGTGCCGGACTACAAGATGAAGATCGCGCCGGACTCGGAGGAGGTCGCCGCGGACGACGTCGCGCCGGACAGCCAGCGTGCATGCGAGAGCAAGCAACGACGTGCACAGGGCCATGCAAATTCCCCATGCAAAATCCACATAGAGGTCAAAAATATAATGCAGCCATGGAGTTCGATTCCTGGACCTCCAGCCTCAGGCCGTGGAGAGCTTACCAGTCAGGCTATTAAGAATTGTTGTATAGGAGACACCCGCAGGCCTATTTAATAAGGGCAAAGAAGGAAAACTCCCTTATAATTGATCACTTTTTGGCACTTCTTGGTATGCGCAATCATGTCCTAAACGACTTCTAATACCAGTATGGAGGAAGTATATATATATATATTGTGCCAGAAGTTTCATGAACAGACGAGCTAGCCTTAAATTGGCTTTAGTTGTGATCCCAGCAGTATATATATATATATTGTGCCAGAAGTTTCATGAACAGACGAGCTAGCCTTAAATTGGCTTTAGTTGTGATCCCAGCAGCACACTAGCTAGCTTGAAGTACTAGTCCTGCAGTGCAAACTATTCCCAAAGATTAGACACAACACAAGCACACCACATGCACATAAGATTAAGGAACCGTTTTGCCGGGCTCCTGCCGGCTCCGGCTCCGGGACTGTAGCAGGATGTCGGCCGCTGGGCGGCCGATAGGAGGCTGCGGGAGCCGGAGCCGGTGGAGCTCGAATTTCTGGCTCCGGCGTCTGTGAGTGGGGGGGGAAAGGAGAGAGAAAAAGGACTTCGATGAACAGTGAAATACATACAGATGAACAGTGATTTCGGCGCAGGAGCCAGAGCCGCCCGCAGCCAGCCAAACGGGTCATAAGATGAAACCCACACAACACGAAACCCACACGAACAAAGGCAAGATTAATAAGGAACCGTTTGGCCGGGCTCCTGCCGACTCCGGCTCCGGCACTGTAGCAGGGTGTCGGCCGCTGGGCGACCGACAGGAGGCTGTGGGAGCCGGAGCCGGTGGAGCTCGAATTTCTGGCTCCGGCTGCTGCGACGGCGTCTGTGAGTGGAGAGGAAAGGAGAGAGAAAAAGGGCTTCGATAAACAGTGAAATACGTATAGATGAACAGTAATTTCGGTGCAGGAGCCGGAGCCACCCGCAGCCAGCCAAACGGGTCCTAAGATGAAAGAAAGACGGTGTAGTAGTGGTGGTTGGGATGGTGGCGGGCAAGTGAGAAGAAACGAGATCACGACGGCGACGCAGAGACCAAGTGACCCTGTCTGCGGTGTCTCCGAGCAGGTTGATGGCTCCCTCAAGTTATAAATACATGATGTACGTAGTTGATTTTTACGTGGTCTTCGACCCTTCGTTCTTGTTTAGCTTTAGCCATTGATTGATTTTAATTTCTTTCTCACTGTATGTAGTATGGTATGTATATAGTCATAATACTATACTCCCGCCCCATAAAAAAGAGTCGTTATGGGACTCAAGCTGGTCATTGACTAGATTTGTACAAAAATATTAGGAGAGTGACTTGTGAAAGACTTCATGGCTTTATTTGCAAATTTTATCTCTTCGGAAGACAAACGGATCTATCATTCCGCATGGAGTTGTTTCCTCTCAATGGTACTGAAGGCATATCTGTTTTGGTTTATTATAAAAATATATTCAAAGATCTATCCAATAATACTTATTATGTATCATAAATATTAATATTTTGTTATATATATTTGGTCAAAGCTAAAGATAACTGACTTCTTGGAAAGCAAAAATGATTTTTTTATGAGACGGAGGGAGTATCTCACTAGTACACATAATAATAATAATAATAATAATAATAATAATAATAATAATAATAATAATAATAATAATAATAATAATAATAATAATAATAATAATAATAATAATATAAAAGTATACTAGTATTCAGTTATCTGCACATGTTTTTTTTTTGTTTCTATATATTGTAGCTAATAAATATTTGACATATATACTATTATCTTATTAATTGTCAAGGTGTAAAAGTTTTGGTTCAGTTCTTGTCAAATTGTCAAGTATTCATGATGGAAAAGGAGGGCAACGTAGACTCGGAGCTAAAGGCATTTAGTTCGGAAAGGACTGGCTCATTGTCATTTGGTGGGCAAAGTACAGGTCCCAGTAGCTAATTTATCAGCAATTCCCTGGGCTAGGCTGGGATTAAATAGTTAGGCAATCTACAATATAGTTAGGCAATCTACAATCTAACCTAATACATTCGAGCTGACCTAATACATATACCTACATGCATACAGAACTAGTAGTAATATATACATTATTCCGATCTCAAGTAGAGAAACTTAGCCCACTACTTGCTAAAATTGAGAACGTGCTGTCAGGAGATTAGCTGATGCCACCTGCAGCTGCCGCCACCCGGTCCGGACGGCCAGACCCGCCGGGAGGCATACGTGCGTGTTGGTTGTCAGGTTGGAGATGAGCCGGTGGCCACCGCATCCGTTCGTTTGACCAACGTTAACAGTTAACTGCCCCGTCGTCGAAATACTTACTACGTCTCACTGATCTATTCACGTGCATGCATATCTTGTTCCTCGATATTTGGTAGAGATTTAGATTGTTGTAGAAAATGTTTCGGATCTAAATTCTATTAAGAAAGACGTTGAATTAGAATCATTTTAGGAAACCATTTGGCTAGTAGGGTGGATTTCTGAATTTCTGATTCAAAGATTGATGTATATTTTCTTAAAAAACCATATAAATAAAAATATGCTTCAAAAAAATTAGTAACTTTTTGTAGACGAAGATCAACTTGATTAAACTCCTTTTAATTTGTTGCACTAAAAAAGGATTATAACTGAAAAAGATACAATTACTAGAATATAGGTGAGGCAAAGAAATTAAAAACGCTTTTGTGTGAAACTACCTTTTCCCTATTTTCCAAGTTTGCTAAAGGAAGTGCGGACTGATTATGTTCTGAATCCAGGCCCAAAAAAATCGTTTGGAGACGTTTTTGGTGATTCACATTAGAAATGAAACCATTTCTCACGTCCAAACGAGCCCTTAGTTAACTTACATCTGATGGATCCCTCCCCTCGATCTCATGGGAAAAAGGAACTACAATATATATTTGAGAAACGTATAGAATGAATTTAGATCGGATCCATATGGAATCAAATACATATAGTACCCATATACCACAATTTAATTCAAATTCGAATACGAATACAAAATAGATGTCTCGAATTCATATTCGCATTCGAATATCTACTAGATTTTGACTATAATAACATATATCTATTTGTTTATCGATAGTTTTAGCAGAACAAATCATTATGCAAATAGAGAATATGATTATATAACATATGTAGATAACAACAACTCATAAGATAACATATATAATAAATATTTTTATATTTTCCCATAATAAATGTACTTCTAGAGTTCAAAATTTTCCCAAAATAAATGCACCTCTATATATAAGACAAACTAACTTCACTTGTCTTTTTCTACTTTCTCTCTTCCCAAGGTGTAATGATTACATCTTTATAGGGCATATATGTAATTTCTCACTAACCTTGATCTATTCACCTACTTTCTCTGTCCAAAGAAAGACTGTAATTATGGGATCCGTGCCAGTCAAAGTAATTTAAGTTTGACCGAGTTTATAGTAAATAATATTAGTATTTATGTCTCCAAACAAAATTTATTATGAAAATACTCTATAACTCATCTAACGGTACTTATTTTATATCATGAATGATAATAGTTTTTTATATAAATTTAGTGAAAGCTTAAATTGTTTGACTTCTCGAAAAAACGAGAATTGTATTTTTTTTTCTGGACAGAGGGAGTACAATCTAGAGGTGTACTTATTTTGTGGACGGAGTGAGTACATTGGAATTGAAATTATCCGTTGGAATCCGGCTGATTCCAACGCACCGGCAGGGCGGCTCTAGCTCGCAGCAGCTTAGCGCGTGTTTAGTTGGGTGGAAGTTGGAAATTTGGCTACTGTAGCACGTTTGTTTTTATTTGGCAAATAGTATTCAATCATGGACTAATTAGGCTCAAAACGTTCGTCTCACAATTTTCAACCAAACTGTGCAATTAGTTTTTTTTTCGTCTATATTTAATGCTCCATACATGTATCGCAAGATTCGATGTGATGACTACTGTAGCACTTTTTTAGAATTTGGAGTGGGAACTAAACACGCGCTTACTTGCCGACCTGAATTGGGTGGCTAGTCAGCAACAGGCAACTGCTGGGAAAGATAGCGCGCGCCCGCATGGGTTGGTTGGAAATTGAAATTGAAGGAGATCCATGACCCGACCGTGACCGTACAGGCAGGCAGCGGCCAGACCGGGTGGATCCATTCGTTCGGTATCCGGCGGGCCTCGATTAGTTTCCTTGTGGAGCGCGGCAGGAGCTGAGGAGCCCGTGCACCGCCGAGACCGAGACCGAGAACGAGAGCAAGCAAGCGCGTGGTGTGTCCAGTAGGATTCCGAATCTTTGGTGGATCGAGGGAGGAGTACCACGCGCCATCTCGTCGATCTGCATCAAAGCTGACCGGGAATTATTGTAGATGATTTTTGGATGACACTGGACACTAGTACAACGCAAACGATTCTTGGATGTGTGATCAAAATTATTTTTTAGGGCTAGTTGATTTAATTTGTACTAAAACCGTCTGATGAAAAAAAAAAATATATATATATATCAGCATTCAGCAAGCCGACCTGATGAATGCGGCTGCATCAAGTGGCAACTGCTGGGGAGGGCGGTTGGTTGGTTGGTTGGATGGTTGGACGTTGGAGGAAACGTGTATATAGTACTGAAAATGAGACCAAAAGAAGAAGAAAGAAGATATGAGTTTTGCCACGTACGTATGTACTACTAGTCTACTACCACCTTGGATTGGAACGATCGACAGACGTGACGACCGGCACGTAGCACCACCCGCTTCACGCACGGATGCAGCATGGCGGGTTGGCAACCAGTGTGAGCTCTTGTAATTTGATCAGTACCTCATGCATGCATCGACGGTTCCGTAGAATGTACAGTGTACCGTCTGAATACTCCGGCAATTGGTCTATGAGAGACTTTGTGGTTGGGCGCCTCTTCGTGAGGTCGCCGGCAGTGCAGTGCAGTGCATTGGCCGACGTGACTCGATGTGTGGTGTAGCTAGCTAGCACTAGCTACAGTACGTACGTTGTCCCTCCCGTCACTGCTAACGAGACCAACAACAGGCCGATCGAAAGTTCGAAACCCTCCGGCTAGCCGGCCGGGCGTCGCCACGCCTTGGTTTCGTGCACCGTCGCCCGCGCGGCGTGCCGCTTCCATCGCCGCGTGTGGTTTCTATGCCACACGGCACACGCAATGCCGGGCCGTCGGAGCGGCCGTTTCGTGCGCGGCTGGGTCAGTATGTAGGCGAGGATGGATGAGCGGCCGCCCGGAAAAAAGAAATGGACGCGTGCATGCACGCGACGAGACTACTGGACCCGACGACGCCGTGTTTGGTTGCTTCGGCTGCTTCCGTCGTCTCGCTTTGCTTCGGGCGGCTTCCTCCGCCCGCACGACGCGTACGTGGCGTCTGGGCGACGCCATCAGAGATCAGACTATCAGAGATGCAGAGCTGTGCTGTCCTAGCTGCTTACATAACCTCATGGCTTGCAAGACCGCCATCAGGAGGCCTCGAAGCAGCTACAGACTACAAGCAAGTACTAGCGTGCTTGCGTGCGTGACCGTACGGTGTTGACAAGTGCAACAAAAAAGTGCAGGGCGTTTGGGTGTTTAGGTGGGTGAAATTTGGAAATTTGGCTACTGTAGCACTTTCGTTTTTATTTGGCAATTAGTGTTTAATCATAGACTAATTAGGTTCAAAACGTTCGTCTCGCGATTTCCAACCAAACTGTGCAATTAGCCTTTTTTTCGTCTACATTTAATACTCCATGTACGTATCGCAAGATTCAATGAGATAGATAGTGTAGCACTTTTTAGAAAAAGTTTTTGAACCTAAACATTTCCGCCCCCGTGTAGCCGTGTAGCTAGGGGCTCGACACACCTTGTACATTCTTTTTCCACTCTTTTTTTTTCTTCCTTTAATTATGGATGATGATGCGACAGGCGACCCAACATTCGAGTTTTGCCAAATAAGTCAGCACCCTCAGCTTTCGTACCGGCCGTGCTTTGGCCATGCATGCGCCCATGCATCCCAAAAGTATCGTGCTTTCGAAGCCCAAAACATAACGTGGGACTTGTTTAGATGCATCCCAAATTTCAAGTTTTTTTACTCTCTCTCCATCACATCAATTTTTAGCCGTTTGCATGGAGTATTAAATGTAGGTAAAAAAAATAACTAATTACACAGTTTAGTTGGAAATCACGAGATGAATCTTTTGAGCCTAGTTGGTCCACGATTGGACAATATTTGTCAAATAAGACGAAAGTGATACTATTCATCGGTTTGAAATTTTTTCACAATCTAAACGAGGCCGTGGTCCAAGTGTCAGTTCCATGTGCCTGATAATGCACTCTAGAAGCCTGCATATCAATGATTCAATGGCCAGATCAGATTATTGCTAGGATATATATGAGAAAAAATTCATCCACTCCGCGCCTTCGATTCGCTCGGGGAACGGAGGCTTGCCTCGACGACTCTGAGTACACGCGAAACAAAAAAAAACAATAAAAATCGTACTCCTGCAGCCTCTCCATGTGGGCCCCGTTTTCTTTGGGACAACTCTCGGACGCTAGGACGACAGTTTTAATGGGACGGATGGAGGGCACGAGAAATAGGGTTATGTTTAGATTGCAAAAAATTTTAACCCGGTGAATAGTAGCACTTTCGTCTTATTTGATAAATATTGTTCAATCGTGGATCAACTAAGCTCAAAAGATTTATCTCGTGATTTCCAACTAAACTGTGCAATTAGTTATTTTTTTATCTACATTTAATGCTCCATGTAAGCGGCTAAAAATTGATGTGATGGAGAGAGAGTGAAAAAACTTGGAATTTGAAGGTGAGCGCACTGTTGGACGTATTTACTCCTAGTCTAGATGGGCTTGGAGGTTTGGCGCTACGCCTGCCACGTCACGGAAACAGGAAAGAAAAGACATAAATACAGCGCACAGTGCAGCAGCGGGAAACTGCCCAACAAAACGTGCCAACGACGGAAACTCGTCATGCTCATGCGCGCCGTGGCCGTGGCCGTGGCAGGCATCGGCACGACGGCCCCAGTCCACAGCGCACGGCGTACCAGCTGCTAGCGCATGGCAGGTCGGCAACGCGCCCGGCCGGCCTGCCAATCAACCGGCAGCCGCATGCCCCACGCCGGCCGAACCGAAACCCAACCGCACCACGCCACGCCACGGCGCGCGTCATCAGGTCAGGGCTGCAGGGCTGGACTGCGGCGCGCGCCCGGGCAACTAGCCGCCTGCCGCTATTCACGCACGCTCAGTGAAGAAAGGCTTAACTTACTCAGCCCTTGGTTAGTTCTAGAAATTTGGATTTTGGGTTACTGTAGCACGTTCGTTTTTATTTGGCAAATAGTATTCAAACATGGACTAATTAGGCTCAAAACGTTCATCTCGCAATTTCCCACCAAACTGTGCAATTAGTTTTTCTTTTCGTCTACATTTAATGCTCCATGCACGGGCCGCAAACATTCGATGTGACAGGTACTGTAGCAACTTTTTGAAAGTTAGGGTAGAACTAAACAAGGGCTAATTTAGAACGGCACATTGGTTGACGGTTGAATCCTGGTAGGAGTTAGGAGTTAGGGCACGCCCGGTTGAATCCTGCATATCAGTGAATGGGTGAACAGAATGTAGGAGTTAGGGTGCGTTTAGTTCCGAAAATTTTTGGCTTTGGACTACTGTATCAATTTCGTTTGTATTTGGTAAAAATTATCCAATTATGAACTATTTAGGCTTAAAAAATTCGTTTCGTTAATTACAGGCAAACTGTGCAATTAGTTATTCTTTTTACCTACATTTAATGCTTCATGCATGTGCCGCAAGATTTGATGTGACGGAGAATCTTGAAAATTTTTGGTTTTTGGGTGGGATCTAAACAGGGCCTTAAACGAATCAAAGAGCCAATGTAGTTAAAGTTTACAGGTACCTTAATTATATCATCTTAACATAGGCCCTGTTTAGTAGGCCGTATCACAAACAACATTGTTTCGAAGTTGTCATGGTTAAGTACACATCATATTATACATAAACAAGCCACAATGCTCAAAACACAGTGGTAGCTGCTCTCGAGATTTGTTTCGCACATAATTCTTGAAGTGGCCATGCTCTACTTTTGGTAACGGAGCTTCCAGCTTCTATCAGACTCCTAGCCTTCATCTCTCAACCGTGAGGTCCCTGATGAATAGGGATGAAAACGGATCGGATATGGACGGATATCACCGATATTACATTTGTTTTCATATTTCTGTCCGGATTCGGATTCGAATACGGATAATGTCAACTATGTCGGATAGGATACGATTGGATATCGACATCATAAATATGCAATTTGAGTATTCGGATACGGATACGGTATCGGATGTTGTATATCCGGACTCGGATACGGACAGATCTCAACCCCTCTAAACGGATTCGGTTTCGAATACGGTCGGAAAATATCCGTACCGTTTTCATCCCTATTGATGAAGAAGCTATATAAACATCTAGCCTAAAAGCTAGCGGTTTAGATTTCGTAGCAACCGCGCTATAGGGAAATACATAGCTGGAAGCAATGCGCCATGTTCGTTTAGCTTATAAGACGTATTTTTTCACTCAACGAATATTATTTTTCTCTCACAACAAATTAGTCAATAATACTTTTAGCCATGACTAATCAGCCAAGCGAACAGGGCAATGATGTACTTGAACCGTATGTTGTCTTAGCGTATGGCCTGTTCGCTGGTTGGTTTCTAGGCTGAAAAGCCCGATTGATGCTGGTTTGTTGTGAAAAGAAAACATTGTTGTTTGGCTAATAAGCCTTGGCTGAAACCAATAAAGCGAACAAACTGATGGACATGGAATGACGAGCGTTCCAGTTCTAGATTAGCAGCATAATATAACCGATAATGTGATGTCACGTTCTTATCCTCATGAATTGTAAATGTGCATTACCTCTGCGCTGTATGTACATGGCGCTGCATCCTAAAGCGTTGTTTTAGTCTGTTCGGCTGGGCTTATACGATTGTATACGATCGTGGATTATAAGTTGGAACAGTATTTTTTTCTCACATCAAATCAGCCAAACCAGCTAATAGTAAATAATCTAGGTACCATCCCTGGTATTAATAGGTGGTGAGCAAGGATTCTTTACAAACTTGTCTAACACACAAATGAGAAGAGCAGAATAAACCAAATGAGAAGAGCAGAATAAACCAGGGAGCTTCCGTGTGTTCTCTCCCTCCGACTGAGATCGAGAGTTTTTTTTTTTTTCGTTCGCCTTCCTGAATTTTGATTGAAAAACACTGTTCTGACTGAAATGTTGTGAGAGAAAAATACTATTCTGGTTGAAAAAAAAAAGCAGTATAAATCGGATACGGAGTAAGCGGCCTTTGTATTATAGATTAGAAAAAACTCGGAACCTCGTGGTGTACGTAGGCATCTGGACTTGCCGTGTGGGCCGCGTCACGTGGGCCTCCCGTGTCTCGTGTTGGCGTCAGCCTGACCTGGGTAAGGCCCTGTTTAGTTCTGAAAATTTTTGGCTTTTTGGTTACTGTAGCATTTTCGTTTTTATTTGACAAAAATTATCTAATTATGGACTATTTAGGCTTAAAAGATTCGTCTCACGATTTCTCGGCTAACTGTGTAATTAGTTTTTTTTTCGTCTACATTTAGTACTACATGCATGTGCCGCAAAATTCGATGTGACGGATACTATGCAAAATTTTTTGGTTTTTGGATGCAACTAAACGGGGCCTAAGTTTTTGTTTTCTTTTTACAAATACAGATGTATTCATTGTATATATTACGTATATGTACAGATGTACTTACTAGGCCATGTTTAGAGTGTAAAAAATTTCAAACCGATGAATAGTAGCACTTTCGTCTTATTTGATAAATATTGTCCAATCGTGGACCAACTAAGCTCAAAAGATTCATCTCGTGATTTCCAACTAAACTGTGTAATTAGTTATTTTTTTTACCTACATTTAATACTCCATGTAAGTGGCTAAAAATTAATGTGACGAAGAGAGAGTGAAAAAACTTTGGAATTTGGAGGTGATCTTATGCTGGCCGGTGTGGCTCCGCCACTGGCTTGCACAGCAGCGGTGGCTCGGGGCTCGACGCGGCGTGCGGGCCCGAGCTCGCCAATCCCTGTTCGACAGCGGCCTGCCGTAACAGTTGCGCCGCACCGCGATGACGGGCCAACGCCACCCCTATCCGCCGCCAGGTGGGCCACACGGCAGCCAGGTCCGCCCGTCAGCCGCTGGTGTGGCCGCGCGCGGCAGCTCGCCGATACGCCGGAACAGCAGCGCCGCTCCTAGGCGACCGCCCCTCGCCGCTCGCCCACCTCTGCCATCTGGCCCCACGATAGCCGGGTCCGCCCGTCAGCCAAGAGCTGACTCCGTCGCATGTACGGCAGCGCCACCAGCCATCGGATGGAGCATCCGGCGGCCAACAGTAATGCCGGCCACGTGTCCAAGGCGCTCGCCGTTCAGGCCGGCGCGTCTAAAGAGAGTAAAAAACTGGGCAGGGCCGGCCGTCCCGCAACCCCCTGCCCTCCCTTCGCCACCACCGTCTTAATGGTGGCTCCGGTGGTTGCACCCACCCGGCCACCCCAAGCTCTCTCCCGCTCCCGGTCTTCCATCTTCCGACCCGCTTCCCCATCCGCCCCGGCGACTCCTATATATTCGCGGCCGTCCTCTCCACCACACCTTCCAAACTCGTAAGCTCGCTCCCTCCGGCCACACCGGGCTAGCTAGCCTTGCCGGCGCGCACCACGCCAGCAGCTAGCCATGAGCAGCCATCAGCCAGAAACCACGGCTCCCGCCGCCGGCTCCACCGGCGGCGGCGGCACGATCAAGAACGCGCGGCACCGTACAAGCCCTCTCAAGCAGTGCTACCACCTAGCAATCTCCAACGCGCTGTACCTCCTCCTCGCCCCGGCCGTCGCCTACGCCGCGCACCGCCTGTCCCACCACACCCCTTCCGACCTCGCCTTGGCGACCCGCTCCGCCGCCACCGCCAACCCGCCCCTCGCCATCTCCCTCCTGGTCCTCTCCACCGTCCTCGCGACGGCGTACCTGATGCGGCGCCCGCGCGCCGTGTACCTGCTCGACTTCGCGTGCTACAAGCCGGGACCCGAGCACGTGGTGACGCGGGAGAGGTTCATGCGGCAGTCGGAGGCGGCGGGGGTGTTCACGCCCGACAACCTGGCGTTCCAGCGGAAGATCCTGGAGCGGTCGGGGCTCGGGCAGGGGACCTACTTCCCCAGCGCCGTGCTCAACTTGCCGCCCAACCCGTGCATGGCGGAGGCCCGCGCCGAGGCCGAGGCCGTCATGTTCGGCGCCATCGACCAGGTGCTCGCCAAGACGGGCGTCCGCGCCAGGGACATCGGGGTCGTCGTCGTCAACTGCAGCCTGTTTAACCCGACGCCGTCGCTGTCCGCCATGATCGTCAACCACTACAAGCTCCGTGGGAACGTCGCCAGCTACAACCTCGGCGGCATGGGGTGTAGCGCCGGGCTCATCTCCATCGACCTCGCCAAGCAGCTGCTCCAGGTAACCGATCGATCGGATCATTTTTCCTCTCCTCTATCTGCGAGTGTGACGACTGACGAGCGTTCGGGGTGGTTCAGCCACCGCAGCTGCTGGTTGCGTGGCGGTTGCCGCCGGCCGGTGATGCGTGAACGGAGGGTTGAGGTCGAGCGGTCTGACGAAGCAGGGGAGTTCTGACTTAGGTTTGACTCTGCATGCAACCCTATTATAGTACGACGGCACACGTGTAGGGTGTAGTCTCGCTTGTGCGGTGGTTGAAAGGTTTGGTACGGAAATTTGGTCAGTGGAGTTTCAGATGAACTTTACTGATTCGGTTAGAAATTAATTGATCATACATGGATTAGGCAGCAATTCTCATCTGCAATTGAATTAGTCATTAACTTGGGCTATTAGTTTGACGGTTGTGAGGAATTCATTATAGTTTTGCTAATATACTTTCGAAAACCATTTGATCCTTATGTTTTGCGAAGATCATTATGAACTAGAGAGTTTATTTATGTATATGTGCCTTGCGCCAAATCTAGCTGTACATATGTAGGATCAAAGTAGTAATTAAGAAAATTTGGCTGTCTATGCAACTTCAAGTTTTAGCAAAATTTCGGAGAAGTTGGAACGTTCATAATAGAATACAATTTCATGTGAACATGTAATACATATATTTGAGTTGCTAGCTGCTACTTATGCGGAATTTAGTGTAGTTTTGCGAAGATGCTTTGCAAAGATGTTTCGAAAATGAACCAGAGTTTCTGCGCGTATATTTTGCGTCAAATCTTGGTGTAGATCAAATTAATAATTAGCAAAAAAAATTAAGTGTGTCATGAAAGTATAAATAAAGTTTAACAAACATTTGGAACACTTTGGAAGTTCTCAAAAGCTTAGAATTTGGGAAAAGTTTAGCGAGCTTTGGCTTCGTATAAAAAGTAGAAAGGCCTGGCATATTTTGCCTTGAAGGGTTGAAAGCGAAAGTGGAACATTCCAGTTAGTTGTATCGTTCGTTGTCGTTCCTAATCAACTTTTGATCAGGGTTTTTAATTTCGGTATTGCAAAATTTTCAGCCACCATCGAAATTTCCGAATTTCATGGAATTTCACCGAATTTTTTTTAGAGACTAGCAAATTAGTATGCTTTTTTCTAAAAAAAATAGATCTAAACAAATATTAGTATGATTTATGACTACACATATATTGAATAGAAGAATATGCAATATAAACAATAGAAAATATAAGTCTCGAGTTATATAGCACATGTATTAGCGTATTACGAAATTTCAGATTTTTGTTTCAGCCACTACCGAAATTACTGAAATTCGTGAAATTTCGTCGAAATTTTGAACCCTGCTTCTGATTTTCTAACTTATATCATCTTCATCATCAGTATCGTATTGATGTCATCACCAAATTGTATGTTATATATAAGTTGAAAATATAGTGGGCTTCCGATCTACTGGAAATCGTTTTTTTAACCGTTTTCAGGACACAGAAACCTTTTTGGGGAGGAAAATCTGCCGGTTTTGGAAGATTGCCAAATTCAACAGTTCCTACACCCTGTAACTGCCAACCATCGCAAGAGAGCTATCTGTCGGTCCTGCTCATTCACTTAGATTCAATTCGCGGCGATACGATGGCCCCTTGGCTTCGCTGAAAAAAATAAACTGAAATACTGTTTTAGCTGATTCGTTGGGAGAGAGAATACTATTTCAATTAAAAAGATAAGGGAAAAAGTACGGATTATAAAAGAGAGGCGAACAGGGCCGTACTCGAGTGTGCACCCACAGCCCAATCGCCATCACCGAATCACTCGAAATGGCCACGTCAGGAGCGTTGGCTTGACAAGCATCGTCTCACTAGAACACCGCTGGCGTACTGCGAGCCCGCCCTCACCAGCAGCGAGCCAGCGAGGTAGGGGTAGCTCCTGATTGATCACCAGTGTAACCAATCAACGCGAACTGCACCCTGCTGCTGCTTCTTCCTCCCGTCCCGTCCGATCCGTTGCTCGCCCCTTTCTCTCTCAGCTCGCTCCGAACGTGTTAATGGCGACCGGCCGGCCGGTGGCCCGTCCTCCCGTCTACTAGCTTGCTGTAGCTGCATCCTGCAGCTGCCGCACGTACCGGCATGGGCAGCGCTAGCTGTGCCTGTGCATGCTGTTGATCAGTCCCTGCAGCTATCCCTCGCCATTGATGATTGATGACGGTTGCTAGCTGACAGAAAGCTCGCGGAGTAAATGCGAGTCACAAGGAGTAAATGCTTCGATCGAGTACTTGGGACGATCGATGGGCGCAGCGCAGGCGTCGCGAAACTTCTCGCGCCAATGCCAACGCGCACGGGTCACTCAGGGCCGACGACGACGACCGGTGAATCGTGTGGTCAGAATCAGATCAGACGAGATAGCAGTAGCACACGCTGCTGCGTGACCTCCCTTTTCTTTTTTGTGATGAATTCCTGAGCAGCTGAACCTAAACGACGATTGCATGGGTTACTGCTTGCAGGTGCACCGGAACACGTACGCGCTGGTGGTGAGCATGGAGAACATCACGCTGAACTGGTACTGGGGCAACAACCGCTCGATGCTCATGTCCAACTGCCTCTTCCGGATGGGCGGCGCCGCCGTCCTCCTCACCAACCGCGGCGGCTCCGACCGCCGCCGCGCCAAGTACCAGCTCATGCACACGGTGCGTACCCACCACGGCGCCGACGACCGCGCGTACCGGTGCGTGTTCCAGGAGGAGGACGAGACGGGGCGCGTGGGCGTGGCGCTCTCCAAGGACCTCATGGCAGTCGCTGGCGAGGCGCTCAAGACCAACATCACGACGCTGGGGCCGCTGGCGCTCCCCATGTCGGAGCAGATCCTGTTCCTGGCCTCCCTCGTGGCGCGCAAGGTGTTCGGCGTCCGGGGCCTCCGCCCCTACATCCCGGACTTCAAGATGGCGTTCGAGCACTTCTGCATCCACGCCGGCGGGCGGGCGGTGCTGGACACCATCGAGAAGAACCTGGAGCTCAGCGCCTGGCACATGGAGCCGTCCCGCATGACGCTCAACCGGTGGGGGAACACCTCCAGCAGCTCGCTCTGGTACGAGCTGGCGTACACGGAGGCGCAGGGCCGGGTCCGGCGAGGGCACCGCGCGTGGCAGATCGCGTTCGGGTCCGGATTCAAGTGTAATAGTGCTGTGTGGCGCGCGCTGCGGACGATTGATCCGAAGAAGGAGAGCGCCGTCGGGAACCCATGGGTGGACGAGATCCATAGGTTCCCCGTCGAGGTGCCCAAGGTGGAGAGCGTCGTCGTGTCCTGACGAGTGACGAGGACGGCTCTGGTTCTCTCTGGTCGTCGTTGGACGAGCTACAAGATTGCTACTAGTACTGCTCTTCTTCTTCGTTCTGAAAATTCTTTATTATAAGTATGTCGACAAAACAAAAGTGCGTGCTGATGGAGTGTGGCGGCGTAATTTGATACAGGGAAGCTCTGTAACTGTAAGAATACCTTACATACAACAAGTGTGATGATTGGATGAGATGTACTGTCGCTGACATGATTTGGAGCTTCGATCGGAAGCAGAAACCTGGTGTGGATTCTTTGGGTTTGGCACTGGAATAATAATAAGCACTGAAGACTGTACGAACTTAAAAACAAGCCCAATCGGGTGACTGAAACTTGTCCTAACTTGAAAGTTGTATGTACAAAGCCATGGTTATGTGGTACTGTATTTCATTGGACTGGGCCTTATTGGATACCCCCATGACTTGTGTTATTTTTAATCGGCCCAGTTATGGCAGTGTGCCCAATTGGGTGACTTGTGTGTATGGGCTTAATGAATACTTTGGGCTGGAACGCCACCTTGTTTTCGTAATGCAACCTGGTGTTGGGCTCAAGTTATGGTTACAGCATCAACTGAGCTAGGTTGTTTGCCATTGTGGAAGAACCTGCCGACTCCACCAAATCTCTCTCTAGTCTACGACCATGGATCATACCACAGTCCTGCATTTTCTAGTATAATAATTACTTTTTTCATTCAGAGATACTAGACTTATATGATGATGTGTCCTCGTCGACGGTGCGACCCTTTTAACAACTTGTTTAATTTCAATTTAGGTCATGTTTAGATCAACTAGAACTAAAGTATAGTAGAACTAAAATTTAGGTGGATCACTTTTATTCCAATGTTATTTGGATACATGGACTAAAAGTGAACTAAAAGCAAAAAAAAAAACATTCCTTGACCTAAGACCAATGGCTAGTTGGATTGGGAACTAAAAATTAGTTCACTTTAATTCACATGTTTGAATATCTGGGTCTAAAGTTCAGTTAGTGGTATCCAAACATGCACTTAGAGCATCTCCGGTAGTTCCAAAAAAATCAATGATTTTTTCCAAGTGGCTACAAAATTGGGAGTATATTTATTGAGCATCTCCAACAGTTTCCCAAAATTCGGCTCCTAAAATATAGAGGATAATTTTGCATCAGGAGCCCTAAACTATTTCCAAATCATCCTAACCATTTTTATACTTTTCTTTCTCTCTTGTACATTTGCACTAAGAACCATGTCCTACTTCTTATTCTTCCACACATCCTTCCACCTCTAGATTGGCCCATCGATGTGTGCGCTTATATTTCTGCGCGACTACGGTTGATTTTCCTAAGTGAGGAAAGATATATTGGGATTTAAGATAGGTACTTGCTGGAGATGTTGGAGATGCTCTTACCTTATAAACTTGCGGATGCGGGTGCATTCACGCCAGAACAAAAAAAAAGTAATTATGGTCAATTTTTCACTATATATGCATGAATTCATCGCTACCAATTATCATGAAAGTATATGCACCCACAGCAATGTATCCCCCTTTGAGTTTGATCTGGCTTCATCCCTGCGTTCGAGGCATCGGTGTGCATGTAACATCCACAAAAACGAGTGTTAGGATATATTCCGTAAAATGAAGAAACAGGAGGCGATGGTGCTGACATGCCACTACGCTGGTGGTGGATAATGGCGTATTGGCGTGCTGACTACAGCGGTGTACGCCGGGCAGAGCGAACAATGAAGGTGGCACTGGTACCTCGAGGTGCCACGTTTGCTTTACCGTAGCCAAGCAGTCAAAGGTCAACGGAGCCCCTTTGCTTATATATTGTGAGTAAACCCGATGCATCCGGCATTAATCGAAGATTCGAAGTAGCGAACGTGCCAATGGTGCCTTCTTGAGTACTACTTTACATACTCCTATACTGCTGAAATTGCCAATGGTGCCTAAGGCTTTGTTCGGCTGATGATTTCGACTAAATCTAATTTGTTGTGAGAGAAAAATATTATACTATTATTGATAAACCAAGCTAATAAGTTCACCATCTGTAAGGTACCAGCTCTGAGCGGTGGACAGCTGTACAAGCACGTGACGCGGTGCAGGTTCCGAGGTGGGAAGCCTCGTCGATTTTGACCTGGCTGATCGTTGATTTTGCGTGGAACTGTGGAAGGGCAAAGTGAAGAAGTTGCATTGCATGCAGCCGCTTGGGCCTTGACCTTTGAGTGCTTCTGGGATCGACTACGTTTTCATCAAAGGAACGTGTACCGACCGGGTCCTACGAGCATGTGCTGTTTTTGTTTTTCCTTTTTTTTTTGTGACGAACATATACGATATACGAGCATGACGAGTTCTTCGATCGAGATGGCAAAAATATATCTAAACACTACCCCCAACTAGCTAACTCCCACGCTTAACCTTACACAATTTTCTCCTCATTTAACCGCTCCAGCTATTCAAATATACTACCTCTATTCTGAAATATAGTGTGTTCTGTTTTAATTAGTCCTAAGTCAAAATTTTCTTATTCTAACTAAAACTAGTTAAGGTTAAAGAAAATTACACCAACCCTACGGGACATCGGATTAGTTTCAATAAATCAGACACATAATATATCTTATACAACTCCGTAAACTTGATTTCTTTAGAAGAAAAAAATTTAGCGCGAAACAAATACTTAAACACGCTGTCACACTTCTTGGCAGATTTTGCCTAAGCCGTGGTGAATAATAATTTTCTCCCCGCAGCTTAGGGTAAAGTTTGGCAAGGATGCATATATATAGATAGATATGGCAGGTGAGGTAGAGATTAGAACATTAATTAATGACATGCCAAATTGTGGAAGTAAAACAAATAGTTCGCTACAAAATTCATAGTAAAGTATGGTAGCGAACTAAACAAGCATGTCCTATATTTTAGAACGGGGGGTATAATATAGTATGATCTAAACGCCTACTCCCTCCATCTCATAATAAAATAAGTTTCTAGAAATTTTTACACAGATTGAGGACACTGACAAAGGACATCTCCTTTCCTCTTCCAAAGGACATCTCTTGAATTTGGCAGTTTGTGTTTGCATGCACTCATGATTAGCTTCCATGCATATTGGGAGACAATGTTCCATGTTTATATGTAGAATTAATGTTAATTTTCTGGGTCAAACATTAAATCTTAGAAAACTTATTACTAGTGTTTATTATGGGATGGAGGGATTATGCTTTAACTCTTGAGATATGGAAGGCCATGAGGCACGTCTACTTGAACCAAGGGTCTAAACAAGGCAGCGAACATATGTGAAGCTGGTATGGTGGCGGGCTAAACCGGTGGCGTGCACATACACTAGTTAAGTTTAAGTTTAAGCAAAGCAGTGACCCCCCTAGCTTAGTTATTAGCTAGGTCAAGGTCAAGCACGTACAGCTGCATCAATTTATCAGTAATTTTAGTAAACCTAGGTGATGACTGCTTCGATCATATCGGTACATCGAATTCAATTCCATGGAGTCCACCTCTTCCCAATAGTTTTACTACCATGTTTGGTTGTTATGCCTTTTCCATTAAGTAAAGTAGTGTACAAACAAACACAGTGTACGTCGTTTACCTGTTTCAGTACAAGGCACGTGGGTCCGGGTCAGCTAGCATGCCTAACTCAAGTGCAGTACTTTCTCGTTCAGAAGTGGCCTAGTTACAGAGAAAAAAGAAAAGATAGATCACTGACATGCAAAATACTCAATGTAAAGATCCAACTAGTAGTTTTACTCAAAGTCATCTTTATTAGGTATCTCTTCTTTTTTGAGGAAAATTAAGAATTTTACTAGAGAGGATGATTCTACTACGTACCTGTTTCAAACAGGTCTCAAAACAACTGATACATCTATGGAGAAAGGCACCTTTTGAGAAGGAAAAAAAAAAATAAATGAAATAGCAGCTAGCAGTGACGACGCCAGGCCGCCCGGATCGGATCTGCACGATGAATATGGAACAGAAAAAAAAAACAGCGGACTAAAACTACGTGTGTACGTACATCGTCGTGCAAATGTACAATCATTCATGTGGCAAGGTTGGTACGAGAACAAAGTTCTTGCACGTAGTAGAGGAACTGGCGCGTACACCTACGGTACACGCTGATTCTTGCTACCTTCTTGACCGCGGCAATGGCCTCCCCAAACCAAACTAGCGATCTGAAAATTAAATGGCACACGCAATTGTAGACTTAGCGACGGTACATGAGCAAATTAAAACCACATACTCTCGGTGCATACGCAAATGTCTGGTCGGGACCTAATCACTACCGGAGGTCGCGGGTTTGTCGAGTGTTTTTACACTCGGCAAAGAGCCCTTTGCATTTGGCAAAGACTTTGCCGAGTGTAGCACTCGGTAAGGTCTGTTCGACAAAATTTTTCTCGACAAAGGGTCTTTGCCAAGTGCTTTTTATCGGGGCACTCGGCAAAATAAAAAATAATTTTGCTGAGTACTTGGGGCGGCACTCGGCAAAATATTTTCGGCCGTTGCGCGCCGGTCGTTAATGGTTATTTTGCCGAGTGCTCGACCCAGCACTCGGCAATTTTTTTTTAAATTACTTTGCCGAGTGCCCCAGCCCAGGCACTCGGCAAAGTTTTTTTTATTTTTTTTAAAAAGTACTTTGCCGAGTGCCCCTGCCCAGCACTCGGCAAAGTTTTTTTTATTTTTATTTTAAAAATACTTTGCCGAGTGCCCCTGCCCAGGCACTCGGCAAAGTTTTTTTATTTTTTTTAAATAATTTATTTGCCGAGTGTCCCTGTTTAGGCACTCGGCAAAGAATTTTTGGATTTTTTTAAAAAAATACTTTGCCGAGTGCCGCGGCGAGGCACTCGGCAAATAATTTTTTTTAAAAAAAACTTTGCCGAGTGCCTTGCCCATGGCACTCGGCAAAGACCCCGAGAATTACAATTTTTTTTACATTCCATTGTAACAGACAATATATATATATATATATATATATATATATATATATATATATATATACACACACACACACACACACATCAATCATCACATCTATATCACCAACATGCATTATATATCACAAGCACACGCATATTTAATAAATCCATCGAAAATCCATCACAAATGCACCAAAGTTCAACATCACAAGTTTATTATTACAAGTTCAACACCACAAAGTTCAATATCACTACTACGGCGACGGAGACTGTAGGTGTGGCCCCCTGGACAGCGGTGAAGGACCGGACTGCGGCGAAGGGTTGATGTGATCAGCCGCTGGTGACACGCTAGCGGGATTGTTTGAACCCACCGATGGAGGCTGCACCAAAGAGAAGAGATTGCATGTGTTAGACTCAAAATTAAAAATTTCGACAGCACCTCCCCTGCACGGGGAGGTTTCCAACCTGCAAGAAACAACGGCACGAAGGCCGACAATCACAACGGCACGAAGGCCGACAATCCCAACGGCATGAAGGCCGAAAATCACAACGGCACGAAGGCCGACAATCCCAACGGCACGAACGCATTAAACTTTCATACTCACAGGAGTGAAGTGTCGAACCGGAGCTGGAGCTGGCAACTGCACTTGGACACCCGATGCTTGCCCGATGGTTTGCATGATCTGATACATGTCTGCCATCTGCTTCTTCGTGGCCTCCAGCTCTGCGGTCAGGTGCGCTTGCGTCTCCTTTGTCTCTGCCAGTATGGCCTACAGTGTTTCAATCACATGTTTCAGTATTGCAAATCTGATCAATGTGTGTAACGTTCAATGTACGACGAGTGAAACCAGAATTACC